>NC_092088.1:9465278-9500278 GCF_045679555.1 Salvelinus alpinus | reverse complement strand
GGCCTCCACAATGACCCGACCTCAAATCAAACGAGATGGTTTGGGATGAGTTGGACCGCAGAGTGAAGGAAAAGCAGCCAACAAGTGCTCAGCATATGTGGGAACTCTTTCAAGACTATTGGAAAAGCATTCGAGGTGAAGCTGGTTGAGAGAATGCCAAGAGTTTGCAAAGCTGTCATCAAGGCAAAGGGTAGCTACTTTGAAGAATATCAAATATCAAATATATTTTAATTTGTTTATCACATTTTTGGTTACTACGTGATTCCATATGTGTTATTTCATAGTTTTGATGTCTTCACTATTATTCTACAATGTAGAAAATAGTAAAAATATAGAAAAACCCTTGATTGAGTAGGTGTGTCCAAACATTTGACTGGTACTGTATATCTGAAAGGAAAGCACACACATAGACATGGATAGGCAGACAGACACATACTGTACAAACAACACAACACACCACAACACAACACACCCCAACACACCACAACACAACACACCACAACACACCACACACAACACACCACACCACAACACACCCCAACACACCACAACACACCACACCACAACACAACACAACCCCAACACAACACACCACACCACAACACACCACACCACACCACACCACAACACAACACACCACAACACAACACAACCCCAACACAACACACCACACCACAACACACCACAACACACCACACCCCAACACACCACAACACACCACACCACAACACAACACAACCCCAACACAACACACCACAACACACCACACCCCAACACACCACAACACACCACACCACAACACACCACACCACAACACACCACACACACCACACCACACCACAACACACCACAACACAACACACCACAACACACCACACCACAACACACCACACCACAACACACCACAACACACCACACACACAACACACCACAACACACACCACAACACACAACACACCACAACACACCACACCACACAACACACCACACCACACCACAACACAACACACCACACCACACCACACCACAACACAACACACCACAACACAACACAACACACCACAACACAACACACCACAACACACACCACAACACACAACACACCACAACACAACACAACACACAACACCACACCACAACACACACCACAACACACAACACACCACAACACACCACACCACACCACACAACACACCCCACCACAAAACACCTCACACAACACACCACAACAAACCACACCACACAATACACCCCACCACACCACAACACACCACAACACACCCCACCACAACTCAACACACCCCACCACAACACACCCCACCACAAAACACCCCACCACAACACACCCCACCACAATACAACACACCTCACCACAACACACCTCACCACAACACAACACACCCCACCACAACACACCCCACCACAACACACCCCACCACACCACAACACAACACACCCCACCACAACACACCCCACCACAATACACCCCACCACAATACAACACACCCCACCACAACACACCCCACCACACCACAACACACCCCACCACACCACACCCCACCACAACACACCCCACCACACCACACCTCACCACAACACACCCCACCACCACCACACACACAACACACCCCACCACAACACACCCCACCACAACACACCCCACCACAACACACACCCCACCACAACACACCCCACCACAACACACCTCACCACAACACAACACACCTCACCACAATACACCTCACCACAACACACCTCACCACAACACAACACACCTCACCACAATACACCTCACCACAATACACCTCACCACAACACACCTCACCACAACACAACACACCTCACCACAATACACCCCACCACAACACACCTCACCACACCACAACACACCTCACCACAACACACCCCACCACAACACACCCCACCACAACACACCCCACCACAACACACCCCACCACAACACACCTCACCACAACACACCTCACCTCACCACAACACACCCCACCACAACACACCCCACCACAACACACCCCACCACAACACACCCCACCACAACACACCCCACCACAACACACCTCACCACAACACACCCCACCACAACACACCCCACCCCACCACAACACAACACACCCCACCACACCACAACACAACACACCTCACCACAACACACCCCACCACACCACAACACACCACCCACCCCACCACACCACACCCCACCACAACACACCCCACCACAACACACCCCACCACAACACACCCCACCACAACACACCTCACCACAACACACCCCACCACAACACACCCCACCACAACACACCCCACCACAACACACCCCACCACAACACACCCCACCACAACACACCCCACCACACCACACCCCACCACACCACACCCCACCACACCACAACACACCCCACCACACCACACCCCACCACAACACACCCCACCACAACACACCCCACCACAACACACCACACCCCACCACACCACAACACAACACACCCCACCACAACACACCCCACCCCACCACACCACACCACACCACACCCCACCCCACCACAACACAACACACCCCACCACACCACACCACACCACACCACACCCCACCACACCACACCCCACCACAACACACCCCACCACAACACCCCACCCCACCACAACACACCCCACCACAACACACCCCACCACAACACACCCCACCACACCACATACATTTACAGCTGTAAATAGTGAAGGGCTGAAGCGATGATGCCCCGACACACCCAGCACCAGGTAAATATTTATAGTCTTCTTGGCAATAGATTAGGTAAGAATTTGACTAAAACAACGCCATGGAAACGCCTCACACGCATGTCTGTGTTGTGTTTGTGTATGTAAGGCGTGAGGCATCTGTTCTGTGTGCTCCTGCTCAGAGTTCAGTTTGCTTTCAGATTTGTTCTGGTCTCCCAACACAGGAAAACAAACAGGAAACAGGAACATCTCTATTTAAAACTACAAGCCTGTCCATCCACAAATTAATGACACTGCAAATACTAGAGAGAGAGAGAAACTGACAGACCAATCAACCTGCACATGTACTCTACTGTATGCTTATTGTTATTGTTCAATGTATGGTTATTTTGACAGTTGGTTATTGTTGTTACTGTTGTCCCGTTGACAATCTTGATTCTCATTATTATTTTTTTATTGTAAATATCCAAAATAAGCTTTGGCAATATGTACATTGTTACGTCATGCCAATAAAGCAAATTGAATCGAATTGAATTGAATTGAGAGAGAGAGGGACAACACATCTCCCAAGAGAGAGAGAGAGAGAGAGAGAGAGAGAGAGAGAGAGAGAGAGAGAGAGAGAGAGAGAGAGAGAGAGAGAGAGAGAGAGAGAGAGAGAGAGAGAGAGAGAGAGAGAGAGAGAATATCCAAGGCCTAAAGAGCAGGAACCAGCCCACTGACACCCCTATCAGACCACAGCAAAATCACAGTCTACTTGAACAGAGCAATACTCAATCATGAGGCATCAAAGCCAAAGGAACTGAGTAACATTAAGAAATGCTACAGATGGAAGGAATGCAGTTTGGAAACCTACCAAAAAACAATTAGGCAACAACAAATTCAAACCATTTTAGACAATTTCCTGGGTAAAACGTTCCACTGCAATAGTGAAGGTGTAAACTTGGCAGTAGAAAATCTTAACAGTATATTTGACCTCTCAGCTTCCCTATCAAATCTAAAAATCTCAAATAGAAAACCGAAGAAAATGAACAACAATGACAAATGGTTTGATGAAGAATGCTAAAATCTAAGAAAGAAATTGAGAAACCTGTCCAACCAAAAACATAGAGACCCGGAAAACCTGAGTCTACGCCTTCACTATGGTGAATCACTAAAACAATACAGAAATACACTACGGAAAAAGAAGGAACAACACATCAGAAATCAGCTCAATGTAATTGAAGAATCCATAGACTCTAACCACTTCTGGGAAAATTGGAAAACACTAAACAAACAACAACACTGTCACGTTCCTGACCTTATTTTCTTTATTTTGTCTTTGTTTAGTATGGTCAGGGCGTGAGTGGGCATTCTATGTTATGTGTTTCTATGTTGGGTTCAACCTGATATGGTTCTCAATTAGGGGCAGGTGTTTTACGTTTCCTCTGATTGAGAACCATATTAAGGTAGGCTGTTCTCACTGTTTGTTTGTGGGTGATTGTTCCTGTGTCAGTGTTTGTACCACATGGGACTGTTTCGTTTCGTTCGTTTGTGTGTTCCGTCCTGTTCGTGCGTTCATGTGTTTTGTTCTCGAGTCCAGGACTGTTCATGTCGTTTGTTATTTTGTAGTTGTTCAAGTGTTCTTCGTCTTCGTTTAAATGAACGAGATTATGTCTTCTCAATACGCTGCATTTTGGTCCGATCCTTGCTCCTCCTCAGACGAGGAGGAGGACGAGCGTTACAAACACGAAGAATTATCTATCCAAAATGGAGATGTATGGGTAAACCACTTCTCCAATCTTTTTGGCTCTATAACAAAGAATAAAGAGCAAAAACATTTACATGATCAAATACAAATCTTAGAATCAACTATTAAAGACTACCAGAACCCACTGGATTCTCCAATTACCTTGAATGAGTTACAGGACAAAATAAAAACCCTCCAACCCAAAAAGGCCTGTGGTGTTGATGGTATCCTTAATGAAATTAAATATACAGACAACAAATTCCAATTGGCTATACTAAAACTCTTTAACATCGTCCTTAGCTCTGGCATCTTCCCCAATATTTGGAACCAAGGACTGATCACCCCAATCCACAAAAGTGGAGACAAATTTGACCCCAATAACTACCGTGGAATATGCGTCAACAGTAATCTTGGGAAAATCGTCTGCATTATCATTAACAGCAGACTCGTACATTTCCTCAATGAAAACAATGTACTGAGCAAATGTCAAATTGGCTTTTTACCAAATTACTGTACAACAGACCATGTATTCACCCTACACACCCTAATTGACAACCAAACAAACCAAAACAAAGGCAAAGTCTTCTCATGCTTTGTTGATTTCAAAAAAGCCTTCGACTCAATTTGGCATGAGGGTCTGCTATACAAATTGATGGAAAGTGGTGTTGGGGGTAAAACATACGACATTATAAAATCCATGTACACAAACAACAAGTGTGCGGTTAAAATTGTCAAAAAACACACAAATTTCTTCACACAGGGTTGTGGGGTCAGACAGGGATGCAGCTTAAGCCCCACCCTCTTCAACATATATATCAACGAATTAGCGCGGGCACTAGAACAGTCTGCAGCACCCGGCCTCACCCTACTAGAATCCGAAGTCAAATGTCTACTGTTTGCTGATGATATGGTGCTTCTGTCACCAACCAAGGAGGGCCTACAGCAGCACCTAGATTTTCTGCACAGATTCTGTCAGACCTGGGCCCTGACAGTAAATCTCAGTAAGACCAAAATAATGGTGTTCCAAAAAAGGTCCAGTCGCCAGGACCACAAATTCCATCTAGACACTGTTGCCCTAGAGCACACAAAAAACTATACATACCTTGGCTTAAACATCAGCGCCACAGGTAACTTCCACAAAGCTGTGAACGATCTGAGAGACAAGGCAAGAAGGGCATTCTATGCCATCAAAAGGAACATAAATTTCAACATACCAATTAGGATCTGGCTAAAAATACTTGAATCAGTCATAGAGCCCATTTCCCTTTATGGTTGTGAGGTCTGGGGTCCGCTCACCAACCAAGACTTCACAAAATGGGACAAACACCAAATTGAGACTCTGCATGCAGAATTCTGCAAAAATATCCTCCGTGTACAACGTAGAACAGCAAATAATGCATGCAGAGCAGAATTAGGCCGATACCCACTAATTATCAAAATCCAGAAAAGAGCCGTTAAATTCTACAACCACCTAAAAGGAAGCGATTCCCAAACCTTCCATAACAAAGCCATCACCTACAGAGAGATGAACCTGGAGAAGAGTCCCCTAAGCAAGCTGGTCCTGGGGCTCTGTTCACAAACACAAACACACCCCACAGAGCCCCAGGACAACAGCACAATTAGACCCAACCAAATCATTGGAAAGAATTAACAAAAAACCAGAGCAAACTAGAAAGCTATTTGGCCCTAAACAGAGAATACACAGTGGCACAATACCTGACCACTGTGACTGACCCAAACTTAAGGAAAGCTTTGACTATGTACAGACTCAGTGAGCATAGCCTTGCTATTGAGAAAGGCCGTCGTAGGCAGACATGGCTCTCAAGAGAAGACAGGCTATGTGCTCACTGCCCACAAAATGAGGTGGAAACTGAGCTGCACTTCCTAACCTCCTGCCCAATGTATGACCATATTAGAGAGACATATTTCCCTCAGATTACACAGATCCACAAAGAATTCGAAAACAAATCCAATTTTGATAAACTCCCATATCTACTGGGTGAAATTCCACGGTGTGCCATCACAGCAGCAAGATGTGTGACCTGTTGCCACAAGGGCAACCAGTGAAGAACAAACACCATTGTAAATACAACCCATATTTATGCTTATTTATTTTCCATTGTGTACTTTAACCATTTGTACATTGTTACAACACTGTATATATATATATATAATATGACATTTGTAATGTCTTTATTGTTTTGAAACCTCTGTATGTGTAATGTTTACTGTTAATTTTTATTGTTTACTTCACTTTTGTATATTATCTACCTCACCTGCTTTGGCAATGTTAACACATGTTTCCCATGCCAATAAAGCCCCTTGAATTGAATAGAGAGAGAGAGAGAGAGAGAGAGAGAGAGAGAGAGAGAGAGAGAGAGAGAGAGAGAGAGAGAGAGAGAGAGAGAGAGAGAGAGAGAGAGAGAGAGAGAGAGAGGGGGGAGGTCAGGTGTATATAACAGGTAATCTGACACCTACCATCCTCACCTGACACCTACCATCCTCACCATCCTCTACCATCCTCACCTGACACCTACCATCCTCACCTGACACCTACCATCCTCACCTGACACCTACCATCCTCATCTGACACCTACCATCCTCACCTGACACCTACCATCCTCACCTGACACCTACTATCCTCACCTGACACCTACCATCCTCACCTGACACCTACCATCCTCACCTGACACCTACCATCCTCACTTGACTCTACCATCCTCACCTGACACCTACCATCCTCACCTGACACCTACCATCCTCACCTGACACCTACCATCCTCACCTGGCTCTACCATCCTCACCTGACACCTACCATCCTCACCTGACACCTACCATCCTCACCTGGCTCCTACCATCCTCACCTGACACCTACCATCCTCACCTGACACCTACCATCCTCATCTGACACCTACCATCCTCATCTGACACCTACCATCCTCACCTGGCTCTACCATCCTCACCCGGCTCTACCATCCTCATCTGACACCTACCATCCTCACCTGGCTCTACCATCCTCATCTGACACCTACCATCCTCACCTGACTCTACCATCCTCACCTGGCTCTACAATCCTCAACTCACACTTACCATCCTCACCTGCCTCTACCATCCTCACCTGACTCTACCATCCTCACCTGGCTCTACAATCCTCAACTCACACTTACCATCCTCACCTGACTCTACCATCCTCACCTGCCTCTACCATCCTCACCTGACTCTACCATCCTCACCTGGCTCTACAATCCTCAACTCACACTTACCATCCTCATCTGACACTGACCATTCTCACCTGATACCTACCATCCTATCCTGACACCTACCATCCTCACCTGACACCTACCATCCTCAGCTGACACCTACCATCCTCACCTGACACTTACCATCCTCATCTGACACTGACCATTCTCACCTGATACCTACCATCCTATCCTGACACCTACCATCCTCACCTGACACCTACCATCCTCACCTGACACCTACCATCCTCGCCTGACTCCTACCATCCTCATCTGACACTGACCATTCTCACCTGATACCTACCATCCTATCCTGACACCTACCATCCTCACCTGACACCTACCATCCCCACCTGACACCTACCATCCTCACCTGACACCTACCATCCTCACCTTACTCCTACCATCCTCACCTGACACCTACCATCCTCACCTGGCTCTACAATCCTCAACTCACACTTACCATCCTCACCTGACTCTACCATCCTCACCTGCCTCTACCATCCTCACCTGACTCTACCATCCTCACCTGGCTCTACAATCCTCAACTCACACTTACCATCCTCATCTGACACTGACCATTCTCACCTGATACCTACCATCCTATCCTGACACCTACCATCCTCACCTGACACCTACCATCCTCAGCTGACACCTACCATCCTCACCTGACACTTACCATCCTCATCTGACACTGACCATTCTCACCTGATACCTACCATCCTATCCTGACACCTACCATCCTCACCTGACACCTACCATCCTCACCTGACACCTACCATCCTCGCCTGACTCCTACCATCCTCATCTGACACTGACCATTCTCACCTGATACCTACCATCCTATCCTGACACCTACCATCCTCACCTGACACCTACCATCCCCACCTGACACCTACCATCCTCACCTGACACCTACCATCCTCACCTTACTCCTACCATCCTCACCTGACACCTACCATCCTCACCTTACTCCTACCATCCTCACCTGACACCTACCATCCTCACCTGACACCTACCATCCTCACTTGACTCTACCATCCTCACATATTACTTCCCATCTTCACCTGACGTTTGCTCTCATCACACCTTTGCATGTGGTCAATTTAGGGCTGTATTCAATCCATCCTGCTGAAGATTTTGTCTGATGTAGAGACCTGTGTTATACAGACCTGTGTTATACAGACCTGTGTCTGATGTACAGACCTGTGTTATACAGACCTGTGTTTGATGTACAGACCTGTGTTTGATGTACAGACCTGTGTTTGATGTACAGACCTGTGTTATACAGACCTGTGTTATACAGACCTGTGTTATACAGACCTGTGTTACACAGACCTGTGTTTGATGTACAGACCTGTGTTTGATGTACAGACCTGTGTTTGATGTACAGACCTGTGTTATACAGACCTGTGTTATACAGACCTGTGTTATACAGACCTGTGTTATACAGACCTGTGTCTGATGTACAGACCTGTGTTTGATGTACAGACCTGTGTTATACAGACCTGTGTTATACAGACCTGTGTTATACAGACCTGTGTTATACAGACCTGTGTTTGATGTACAGACCTGTGTTATACAGACCTGTGTTATACAGACCTGTGTCTGATGTACAGACCTGTGTTATACAGACCTGTGTTATACAGACCTGGGTCTAATGTACAGACCTGTGTTATACAGACCTGTGTTTGATGTACAGACCTGTGTTATACAGACCTGTGTTATACAGACCTGTGTTATACAGACCTGTGTTATACAGACCTGTGTTTGATGTACAGACCTGTGTTATACATACCTGTGTCTAATGTACAGACCTGTGTCCGACAGTGTACCATGTGAGTAGTTCACAGCTGTACAGTACAGGGACCACATTAGGAACAGAGACTGTGTGTTTGGCTGATTTGGTTTGGTAAAGACACGACCTGGTCAGCTAAAACCAGGAGCTAGGACAGGGACGCAGACAATAACACACTGGTCAGTGTATTAAGACTGCTGGGTCTGTCTGACCAATCCTCTGCTAGAGTACTGTCCTCTATCGCCAGTCTAGTTCCCTTCAGTTAGAAAATCAATCCAAAACAACAACATACCGTTGCTATTCAACAATATGGGTCAGACTGCATGTGCTCCCATTACTTTCTGCCTGGCTGCGCTAGCTACAGTACATTGTGAAGGAACACCATGTTAACTCGGAATCGGTGGTGCTAATTGAAGTCTTTTTTAATTGTAATGCAGTTGATTGGTACACACTAAAGATTATTGTCCAAAATAGTACCAGATAAGGGTTCTGGAGCTTGTAACCATAGCGGAAACTTATTTGGTGCTATATGCTGTAGAACCCTTTTTTGAAGGTTCTATAAAGAACCATGCTTATAAGGTTCTAAATGGAACCTGTATGCTGCTATAAAGAACCCTTTCCTAAGGTTCTATAAAGAACCATTCAAAAAGGTTCTATACAGCATGGGGTTTCCATGGCATTTCCATTGTTTTGGTCAAACTCTTATACCTGATCTATTATACAGCCCTTAAACTCTAGAATCCCCTGAACAAACGTTCCCGTTCAGATAGAATACTAATGTTAGAACAGAATGCTAATGTGTTCTGTTTTGTGGGACAGAGTGGATATGAGGCTCCATGTAGTCATTAATATAGCCTGTATGAGCGCCTGCTTGCTGCCGTAGTGAGAGGCCATGGCCTTGTATAAGCACCTCTGCACGATGGACCAAATGACCCTCACACATGCGATGGAGAGGAAAAGAGAAGAGGAAGAGAGTGGGTTGAATAGTGCAGTTTAGTGTGTAATTCATCGAGCTTGAATAGCTGCCAGGTACACAGACAGTTTCTCACACACTCGGAGGGAGGGAGGGAGGGAGGGAGGGAGGGAGGGAGGGAGGGAGGGAGGGAGGGAGGGAGGGAGGGAGGGAGGGAGGGAGGGAGGGAGGGAGGGAGGGAGGGAGGGAGGGAGGGAGGGAGAAAATACGGAGCTAGGGAATAGGTCATGACTATCTTGCCATGAATACAGGACTTTCCATTCCCTAACCTCAACTTAACCCTGTACACCTAATGGACAAGGTCAGATAGTACCTTGCCACTCCGCTTCAAAAGCTTTTCCACCGACTGACTGGGTCAGATTGGGTTTTGACTCCTGTTGATTGGTCCACAACAAGGAAGTGAAATGGGCCTACTTTACTTTTTCTTCACAATGAGACGCACCACAACCTGAATTTAAAAGTCGTTTTAAATAGAGGGTTCTGAGATGCACAGCCTGCGATGGAACTGAATTCAGTTATGTAGTGAGGATGGGAATAAACAAGGTGAACTAATGTTTAATTCATACAAGTACCAAAAACATCTCCTGCATTATATATTGTTTTCTACAGATAATACATAATGTATTCAACTTCGTTGGTTTTTTGCCTTTAAGACACAGTTTAATTGTGGTGGCAATTATTGTAGTTGCAAGGCTGTTACGTTTTTATGATTTTATTTCTGTACGTCCTCAAGCAGTACATGTCTTTGTAGTGCTTTGTAACACCCAAACTAGTGGTAACTGAGCTGCCACCAACTTGAAGGAGACAAAAACCTTCACTTTGCTGGAGTATTGAAACACATCCTCCTGAGATGTTCTGAAACATGACACGGTGTGACGTAACACCACTTAATCAAGTGTTGTGCAACACTTTGCCAAGAGACTGGGAGCACTAACTGAAAAATATTGAAGACACTATTATGGTGTTTTGAGTTGCGTTTAGTGCAGAATTAGATCCCTTCTCTTTTGGTGTCGATTCATCTCTCTAAAAGCTTCTAAACACCATTGTGATGTTTTGAATCCTGTCTAGTTCAGAGTTTGATCCCTTTTGTCTGGTGTTTTATGTATTTGATCATATGTCTTTTTATACCGTTTCGGCAGGCAGTGTCAAGCACAGTGTTCAAACCACCAGCACTAACGGGAGGTTGAACTGCAAGAATTAAGGATTCTGCACTTGCCTCCTCAATTTGTCATGAATGTGGAAATGGGTGCTGTCCTCATTGAACGTCAATATGCCTGACCGGTCTGACCTCCGTTCCTCCTGATCCAGTACACGTCATGGCATAACAAAGTGTAATGCTAATATAGAAATATACTTTTCTTTCTTCTCACGCACACGCACACTCACACACGCTCACACACACACACATGCTCACACACACACACATGCTCACACACACACGCTCACACACACACACGCTCACACACACACACACATGCTCACACACACGCTCACACACACACACGCTCACACACACACACGCTCACACACATACACGCTCACACACACACACTCACACACACACACTCACACACACGCTCACACACACATACACGCCTTACAGCTCACTCATTTTACACTCCATAAAAGTGTGAAGAGAGTTACATCAATAAGCTAGCATGGTCACTTTGTACCGAGAGCAGTGCATTAAAAACCCTCAGTTAATCAACATACTATGAAGGGGTTGTGGACGTTGGGTGGTGTAAATACACTCCTCTTCACTGAGGCCAGATTACTGCACACAGTCTTACTGGTATTGACTTGAAGACTTGAGACTTGAAGACTTGTTTTGGATCCCTGAGCCAAAGGCTTTAGTTTATTGGGATAACACAGACTTGTGACGTATAGGAGCCGCAGGTTCGAAACCCAGGTGGTCACACAAATACATTGACTGAACTGCATAAACTAACACAAAGCAGCAGCCAAACGGATAACGTAATGTCAGACAAGAAAGATTTTCTGATAACCTCTTAAAGACAACGCTCTCCCTGTGATCAAAATCTAGGGCAGTAAATACAGTAATAGACAGTCATTTCCTGGTCAGAGAGAGAGGTCATGTTCCTATGGATTACCGTTCCTGGTCAAAGAGAGAGAGGTCATGTTCCTATGGATTATCGTTCCTGGTCAGAGAGAGAGGTCATGTTTCTATGGATTATCGTTCCTGGTCAGAGAGAGAAGTCATGTTTCTATGGATTACCGTTCCTGGTCAGAGAGAGAGGTCATGTTTCTATGGATTACCGTTCCTGGTCAGAGAGAGAGGTCATGTTTCTATGGATTACCGTTCCTGGTCAGAGAGAGAGGTCATATTTCTATGGATTACCGTTCCTGGTCAGAGAGAGAGGTCATGTTTCTATGGATTATCGTTCCTGGTCAGAGAGAGAGAGGTCATGTTTCTATGGATTACCGTTCCTGGTCAGAGAGAGAGGTCATGTTTCTATGGATTACCGTTCCTGGTCAGAGAGAGAGGTCATGTTTCTATGGATTACCGTTCCTGGTCAGAGAGAGAGGTCATGTTTCTATGGATTACCGTTCCTGGTCAGAGAGAGAGGTCATGTTTCTATGGATTACCGTTCCTGGTCAGAGAGAGAGGTCATGTTTCTATGGATTACCGTTCCTGGTCAGAGAGAGAGGTCATATTTCTATGGATTACCGTTCCTGGTCAGAGAGAGAGGTCATGTTTCTATGGATTATCGTTCCTGGTCAGAGAGAGAGAGGTCATGTTTCTATGGATTACCGTTCCTGGTCAGAGAGAGAGGTCATGTTTCTATGGATTACCGTTCCTGGTCAGAGAGAGAGGTCATGTTTCTATGGATTACCGTTCCTGGTCAGAGAGAGAGAAAGGTGATGTTTATAGGTCTAGGGATGTATCCTGTTTCAATGGTCTCTTTGTTCTTGATAAGGTTGAGGAAACAGTCTAGGGCAGATCCACATTGCATAGTCCTGATACATTGTGGCGACATTGACACTGTTGCAGCTTCACACAGAATAATATGTCTGCAAAGTTCAAGAGGATGTTAATGATCTGTTTGGAACTGACAGAATCACACCTGATGAGCTCCACGTCCGAGAAGCTCCTGATCCTACCAGGCCACCGTAGTTACTGATTCTGACCTCCACGTCTGAGAAGCACCTGATCCTACCGGGCCACCGTAGTTACTGATTCTGACCTCCACGTCTGAGAAGCACCTGATCCTACCGGGCCACCGTAGTTACTGATCCTGACCTCCACGTCTGAGAAGCACCTGATCCTACCAGGCCACCGTAGTTACTGATCCTGACCACGTCTGAGAAGCACCTGATCCTACCAGGCCACCGTAGTTACTGATCCTGACCTCCACGTCTGAGAAGCACCTGATCCTACCAGGCCACCGTAGTTACTGATCCTGACCTCCACGTCCGAGAAGCACCTGATCCTACCAGGCCACCATAGTTACTGATCCTGACCTCCACGTCTGAGAAGCACCTGATCCTACCAGGCCACCGTAGTTACTGATCCTGACCTCCACGTCTGAGAAGCACCTGATCCTACCAGGCCACCATAGTTACTGATCCTGACCTCCACGTCTGAGAAGCACCTGATCCTACCAGGCCACCATAGTTACTGATCTTGACCTCCACGTCTGAGAAGCACCTGATCCTACCAGGCCACCATAGTTACTGATCCTGACCTCCACGTCTGAGAAGCACCTGATCCTACCAGGCCACCATAGTTACTGATCCTGACCTCCACGTCTGAGAAGCACCTGATCCTACCAGGCCACCATAGTTACTGATCCTGACCTCCACGTCTGAGAAGCACCTGATCTTACCAGGCCACCGTAGTTACTGATCCTGACCTCCACGTCTGAGAAGCACCTGATCCTACCAGGCCACCATAGTTACTGATCCTGACCTCCACGTCTGAGAAGCACCTGATCCTACCAGGCCACCATAGTTACTGATCCTGACCTCCACGTCTGAGAAGCACCTGATCCTACCAGGCCACCGTAGTTACTGATCCTGACCTCCACGTCTGAGAAGCACCTGATCCTACCAGGCCACCGTAGTTACTGATCCTGACCTCCACGTCTGAGAAGCACCTGATCCTACCAGGCCACCATAGTTACTGATCCTGACCTCCACGTCTGAGAAGCACCTGATCCTACCAGGCCACCATAGTTACTGATCCTGACCTCCACGTCTGAGAAACACCTGATCCTACCAGGCCACCATAGTTACTGATCCTGACCTCCACGTCTGAGAAGCACCTGATCCTACCAGGCCACCGTAGTTACTGATCCTGACCTCCACGTCTGAGAAGCACCTGATCCTACCAGGCCACCATAGTTACTGATCCAGAGGGCTACAATATAGAGCCATATTACAGGGCTTTGCTGAATGAGAGGTCACGTGATGGAAAGATGGAATGTGACACCTCCTGACTCCTCCCCCTGTACATGTCACAAAGAAAGATGACAATGGTGAAGCTGGAGAGAGGCTGAAAGCGAAAAATCCTAATTCTATGGATGAGAGCCCAAATCCTCTGGCTCGGGACAAGGTACTAGGACAAGGTTCAGCTTAGGAGTACACACTCCATTAGCAGCCATGCAGTGGCCAACAAGGTCTATTGATTTCAAAGCAGGAATTCCTGTCCATTACACAGAGTAAATAACCTGCTGAAGAAAAGGCCAATGCACATGAGACATGAGGACAGGAGGTAAAATAACAACAGCAATATGATGGAAACCTCCACCAGGCAACATGACACCCCCCCCCCCCCCCCCTCCTCCTGTCACACTGATAAACAGTCTCAAAGAAAGAGAGAGGGCATATCATCCCATTCTTCCTCTAAACCTCCATGAAGTTACTGAACAGTCTATCATCTCCTCTCCCCTCCTCCTCTCCTCTCCCCTCCTCCTCTCTCCTCTCCTCCTCTCTCTTCTCTCCTCTCCTCTCCTCTCCCCTCCTTCTCTCTCCTCTCCTCCTCTCTCCTCTCTCCTCTCCTCCTCTCTCCTCTCTCCTCTCTCCTCTCCTCCTCTCTCCTCTCCTCTCCCCTCCTTCTCTCTCCTCTCCTCCTCTCTCCTCTCCCCTCCTCCTCTCTCCTCTCCCCTCCTCCTCTCTCCTCTCCTCCTCTCTCCTCTCTCCATCAGGCATCAGTTTTCTCCTGTGACTTTACAGTTGCATCTCTGAACTCTGAATTAATTTCAGAGTATTACTCGGTGCTGTAGCGGCTGTATTGCTTGCAGGCTTATCCAGTTCCTAACTTTCCTTTTAGTATAAAAACCCCCCCAGCTCACTCGAATGTTGACCGAGCTTCCAAGTAATAAACACTGAATATACATGGTCATTAAATTACATTTCAGTCACATAACTATTGACACCCCTTGATATGGCCTGTCTCTACCCTTATCCTTTATCTACAGTGCCTTCAAAAAGTATTGACACCCCTTGACATAAAAAAATAAAATATCTTTATTTAACTAGGCAAGTCAGTTAAGAACAAATTCTTATTTTCAATGACGGCCTAGGAACAGTGGGTTAACTGGCTTGTTCAGGGGTAGAACTACAGATTTGTACCTTGTCAGCTTAGGGATTCGAACTTGCAACCTTTCGGATACTAGACCAACGCTCTAACCACTAGGCTACCCTGCCGCCCCACAGCCTGTCTCTACCCTCATCCTGATTGTAACAAGGCACTAAAGTAATACTGCAAAAAATTTGGCAAAGCAATTCACTTTTTGTCCTGAATACAAAGTGTTATATTTGGGGCAAATCCAATACAACACATCACTGAGTACCATTCTCCATATTTTCAAGCACAGTGGTGGCTGCATCATGTTATGGGTATGCTTATAATCATTAAGGACTGGGGAGTTTTACAGGATAAAAAAACAAACAGAATCGAGCTAAGCACAGTTAAAATCCTAGAGGAAAACCTGGTTCAGTCTGTTTAGACAGTGGGAGATGAATTTCACCCTTCAGCAGACAAAACAAAAGGCCAAATTGAAGATCTTAGATATTTACCAAGAAGACAGTGAATGTTCCTGATTGGCTGAGTTACAGTTTTGACTTAAATCTATGGCAAGACCTGAAAATGGTTCTCTAGCAATGACCAACAACCAATTTAACAGAGCTTAAATAATTTTGAAAGGAATAATGGGAAAATGTTGCACAATCAGTGACGATTTTAGCATGTCAATCTTGGTGGGTCATACAAAAAAACATTTTTTTTAGATGCAGGTGGGGCTCAAAACAGGTGGGGCTCTTGTCTCACCTGCCCTGAATGATGCGCCGCCACTATGCACATACCAGGTGTGGAAAGCTCTTAGAGACTGAACCAGAAAGACTCACAGCTGTAATCACTGCCAAAGGTGCTTCTACTTAATACTTATACTTATGTAAGTTAGATATTTCTGTGTTTCATTTTGTCATTATGGGATATTGTGTGAAGCTGGGTGAGAGAAAAATTCATTTAAAATTCAGCAAAATGTGGAGTATGTCAATAGTATAATATAATATAAAGGGTCTGAATACATTCTGAAGGCTCTGTATAGAGAGGAGAGAGAAGGAGAGAGGGAGAGGGAGAGAGCAAGAGAGAGAGAGAGAGAGAGAGAGAGAGAGAGAGAGAGAGAGAGAGAGAGAGAGAGAGAGAGAGAGAGGGGGGGGGGGGGGGAGAGGGGGAGAGAGAGAGAAGGGAGAGCCAACTACAGTT
The DNA here is from genome assembly GCF_045679555.1 of Salvelinus alpinus. Taxonomy (NCBI): domain Eukaryota; kingdom Metazoa; phylum Chordata; class Actinopteri; order Salmoniformes; family Salmonidae; genus Salvelinus; species Salvelinus alpinus. The sequence continues at coordinate 9,483,082 of NC_092088.1, read as the reverse complement.
CCAAATATTTCATCTATTCAATGCCTTCTCGGGTCTTTCTGAAATTTCACACATTGGTTTGTCGAAGAGGAGCTCCCATCTTTGTAGGTCATCATAACTACCAAACCCAACACACAACTCAATCTCAGATTCATACTCCATATTTATCTAGTGTTGACAGCAGGGAGCTATGAAGATCACCTCCTCCTGAGGTTTGTGTCTTACATTTCACATCACCACTCTAGTGGCTGTGGCTCTGCATGGTTAAAAGTTATATGTTGGACCAACATTTGAATGTTCCATGTACTCTTCCTATTAAATATGATATTAGTCCTGGACAATTTGATCATTATAACTGGTTAGTATAGGAACGTCTTGATTCTGATCGCTGAATGAGGTTGATTCTTACTTACATTATTCTACAAGCTGTTCCTGATTACAACGGTAGCCATGGTAACCAAAAAAACTCCTCTTTCAAGGAGTGCGTCGAAAGCAACGCCATACAGTATTCTCTGCTGCTGGCCCCGTTGTCTTACATCGTGACGGCTGTCTGCACTGACCTGACACCGGCGTATTAGTTTAGAATGATACGGAAGGCAATGTATGATGGCCCTAGAAGGAATCAGACAAATACACAATACCAGTGCTGGTGACACTGTCAGTGATTTATTTAGAATTAAAGGCACACTTAACCAGCATTGCTACCACAGCATTCTGCAGTGATACGTCATCCCATCTGGTTTGCGCTTAGTAGGACTATCATTTGTTTTTTTTAACGGGACTATGACCTAACACACCTCCAGGCTGTGTTGACCTAGAAGGAGAGTGATGGAGTAGTGCATCAGATGACCTGGCCTCCACAATGACCCGACCTCATGAGATGGTTTGGGATGAGTTGGACCGCAGAGTGAAGGGAAAGCAGCCAACAAGTGCTCAGCATATGTGGGAACTCCATCAAGACTGTTGAAAAAGCATTCCAGGTGAAGCTGGTTGAGAGAATGCCAAGAGTGTGCAAAGCTGTCATCAAGGCAAAGGGTGGCTACTTTGAAGAATATCACATATAAACTATATTTAGATTTGTTTAATACTTTTTTGGTTACTACATGATTCCATATGTGTTATTTCATAGTTTTGATGTCTTCACTATTATTCTACAATGTAGAAAATAGTAAAAATAAAGAAAAAACCTGGAATGAGTAGATGTGTCAAAACTTTTGACTGGTACTGTATATATATTGTATTTTTTCATGTGGGTGGGCACAGACATCATTTCAATATTTAGTTTTGATTTACATTTGGTTGAATTGTCAACTAGCGTGACTGCAACGTGAAATCAACAAAACATTTCACCATGTCATTTGATTTGGGTTTAATTTTTTTGGGGGAAAAGCTGAAATTCCCTTACGATGATGACTTTTTCAAATCCAATCAGTATCCCACATTAATTCAAGAGATAGAGAGAAGGGGGAAGGGGTGGGCTCTAGTAGAGATAGAGAGAAGGGGAGAGGGGTGGACTCTAGTAGAGATAGAGAGAAGGGGAGAGGGGTGGACTCTAGTAGAGATAGAGAGAAGGGGAGAGGGGTGGACTCTAGTAGAGATAGAGAGAAGGGGGAAGGGGTGGACTCTAGTAGAGATAGAGAGAAGGGGAGAGGGGTGGACTCTAGTAGAGATAGAGAGAAGGGGGAAGGGGTGGACTCTAGTAGAGATAGAGAGAAGGGGGAAGGGGTGGACTCTAGTAGAGATAGAGAGAAGGGAAGGGGTGGACTCTAGTAGAGATAGAGAGAAGGGGGAAGGGGTGGGCTCTAGTAGAGATAGAGAGAAGGGGAGAGGGGTGGACTCTAGTAGAGATAGAGAGAAGGGGAGAAGGGTGGACTCTAGTAGAGATAGAGAGAAGGGGAGAGGGGTGGGCTCTAGTAGAGATAGAGAGAAGGGGAGAGGGGTGGACTCTAGTAGAGATAGAGAGAAGGGGAGAGGGGTGGACTCTAGTAGAGATAGAGAGAAGGGGGAAGGGGTGGACTCTAGTAGAGATAGAGAGAAGGGAAGAGGGGTGGACTCTAGTAGAGATAGAGAGAAGGGGGAAGGGGTGGGCTCTAGTAGAGATAGAGAGAAGGGGAGAGGGTGGACTCTAGTAGAGATAGAGAGAAGGGGAGAGGGGTGGACTCTAGTAGAGATAGAGAGAAGGGGAGAGGGGTGGACTCTAGTAGAGATAGAGAGAAGGGGAGAGGGGTGGACTCTAGTAGAGATAGAGAGAAGGGAAGAGGAGTGGACTCTAGTAGAGATAGAGAGAAGGGGAGAGGGGTGGACTCTAGTAGAGATAGAGAGAAGGGGGAAGGGGTGGACTCTAGTAGAGATAGAGAGAAGGGGAGAGGGGTGGACTCTAGGAGAGATAGAGAGAAGGGGAGAGGGGTGGACTCTAGTAGAGATAGAGAGAAGGGGAGAGGGGTGGACTCTAGTAGAGATAGAGAGAAGGGAAGAGGGGTGGACTCTAGTAGAGATAGAGAGAAGGGGAGAGGGGTGGACTCTAGTAGAGATAGAGAGAAGGGGAGAGGGGTGGACTCTAGTAGAGATAGAGAGAAGGGGAGAGGGGTGGACTCTAGTAGAGATAGAGAGAAGGGGAGAGGGGTGGACTCTAGTAGAGATAGAGAGAAGGGGGAAGGGGTGGACTCTAGTAGAGATAGAGAGAAGGGGGAAGGGGTGGACTCTAGTAGAGATAGAGAGAAGGGGAGAGGAGAGGGATGGAGTCTAGTAGATATAGAGAGAAGGGGAGAGGAGAGGGATGGAGTCTAGTAGATATAGAGAGAAGGGGAGAGGAGAGGGATGGAGTCTAGTAGATATAGAGAGAAGGGGAGAGGAGAGGGGTGGACTCTAGTAGAGATAGAGAGAAGGGGAGAGGGGTGGACTCTAGTAGAGATAGAGAGAAGGGGAGAGGGGTGGACTCTAGTAGAGATAGAGAGAAGGGGAGAGGGGTGGACTCTAGTAGAGATAGAGAGAAGGGGGAAGGGGTGGACTCTAGTAGAGATAGAGAGAAGGGGAGAGGGGTGGACTCTAGTAGCGATATAGAGAAGGGAAGAGGAGTGGACTCTAGTAGAGATAGAGAGAAGGGGGAAGGGGTGGACTCTAGTAGAGATAGAGAGAAGGGGGAAGGGGTGGACTCTAGTAGAGATAGAGAGAAGGGGGAAGGGGTGGACTCTAGTAGAGATAGAGAGAAGGGGGAAGGGGTGGACTCTAGTAGAGATAGAGAGAAGGGGAGAGGGGTGGACTCTAGTAGAGATAGAGAGAAGGGGGAAGGGGTGGACTCTAGTAGAGATAGAGAGAAGGGGGAAGGGGTGGACTCTAGTAGAGATAGAGAGAAGGGGAGAGGGGTGGACTTTAGTAGAGATAGAGAGAAGGGGAGAGGGTGGACTCTAGTAGAGATAGAGAGAAGGGGGAAGGGGTGGACTCTAGTAGAGATAGAGAGAAGGGGGAAGGGGTGGACTCTAGTAGAGATAGAGAGAAGGGGAGAGGGGTGGACTCTAGTAGAGATAGAGAGAAGGGGAGAGGGTGGACTCTAGTAGAGATAGAGAGAAGGGGAGAGGGGTGGACTCTAGTAGAGATAGAGAGAAGGGGAGAGGGGTGGACTCTAGTAGAGATAGAGAGAAGGGGAGAGGGTGGACTCTAGTAGAGATAGAGAGAAGGGGAGAGGGGTGGACTCTAGTAGAGATAGAGAGAAGGGGAGAGGGGTGGACTCTAGTAGAGATAGAGAGAAGGGGGAAGGGGTGGACTCTAGTAGAGATAGAGAGAAGGGGAGAGGGGTGGACTCTAGTAGAGATAGAGAGAAGGGGGAAGGGGTGGGCTCTAGTAGAGATAGAGAGAAGGGGAGAGGGGTGGACTCTAGTAGAGATAGAGAGAAGGGGGAAGGGGTGGACTCTAGTAGAGATAGAGAGAAGGGGAGAGGGGTGGACTCTAGTAGAGATAGAGAGAAGGGGGAAGGGGTGGACTCTAGTAGAGATAGAGAGAAGGGGGAAGGGGTGGACTCTAGTAGAGATAGAGAGAAGGGGGAAGGGGTGGGCTCTAGTAGAGATAGAGAGAAGGGGAGAGGGGTGGACTCTAGTAGAAATAGAGAGAAGGGGAGAGGGGTGGACTCTAGTAGAGATAGAGAGAAGGGGAGAGGGGTGGACTCTAGTAGAGATAGAGAGAAGGGGAGAGGGGTGGACTCTAGTAGAGATAGAGAGAAGGGGAGAGGGGTGGACTCTAGTAGAGATAGAGAGAAGGGGAGAGGGGTGGACTCTAGTAGAGATAGAGAGAAGGGGAGAGGGTGGACTCTAGTAGAGATAGAGAGAAGGGGAGAGGAGAGGGATGGAGTCTAGTAGATATAGAGAGAAGGGGAGAGGAGAGGGATGGAGTCTAGTAGATATAGAGAGAAGGGGAGAGGAGAGGGATGGACTAGAGACAGAGAGAAGGGGAGAGGAGAGGGATGGAGTCTAGTAGAGATAGAGAGAAGGGGAGAGGAGAGGGATGGAGTCTAGTAGAGATAGAGAGAAGGGGAGAGGAGAGGAGAGGGATGGACTAGAGACAGAGAGAAGGGGAGAGGAGAGGGATGAACTAGAGACAGAGAGAATGGGAGAGGAGAGGGATGGAGTCTAGTAGAGATAGAGAGAAGGGGAGAGGGGTGGAGTCTGGTAGAGATAGAGAGAAGGGGAGAGGAGAGGGATGGAGTCTAGTAGAGACAGAGAGAAGGGGAGAGGGATGGAGTCTGGTAGAGATAGAGAGAAGGGGAGAGGAGAGGGATGGAGTCTAGTAGAGACAGAGAGAAGGGGAGAGGAGAGGGATGGACTAGAGACAGAGAGAAGGGGAGAGGAGAGGGATGAACTAGAGACAGAGAGAATGGGAGAGGAGAGGGATGGAGTCTAGTAGAGATAGAGAGAAGGGGAGAGGAGAGGGATGGAGTCTAGTAGAGACAGAGAGAAGGGGAGAGGGAGGGATGGAGTCTGGTAGAGATAGAGAGAAGGGGAGAGGAGAGGGATGGAGTCTAGTAGAGACAGAGAGAAGGGGAGAGGAGAGGGATGGACTAGAGACAGAGAAAAGGGGAGAGGAGAGGGATGGACTAGAGACAGAGAGAAGGGGAGAGGAGAGGCTGAGGCATAGTCCTCTAAATAGAAGACTGTAGAGATGCAAGGAGGGACATGGGACTACAGCAGACTGAAAACTGTAAACAAACCCCAATTAATATCCCCTCTCCCTCCCCTTCCCTCTCTCCTTCTATCGCAGATGAGGTGTTACGTCAACTCTGGTCCTGGGTTACGCAGGTGCATGGAGAATGTTTCCTAGCTACACTATTTGCATACAGATAGTCCCTCACGACGGAGGTAGCAGCCAGAAGGCAGAGAGAGAGGGATGCATAGAGGAAGAGAGGGAGAGAGAAAGGGGAGAGAGGGTGAGATGGAGGGAGAGAGGAGGGGAGAGAGGTGGAGATGGAGACGGAGGGAGAGAGGGAGAGAAAGGATTCTCCTCTGATGGTAAAGCAGAAGAGCCCTGTATTTTTAAAAGTATTGATGTGTGCGAAGATACCTATTCATCACCTTAACCTTCAACTGTGTATGCAAACCAAAAAAAAGAGGGAAAGAGAGAGAGAGAAAGATAGAGGCAGTGAGAGAGAGAGAGAGAGAGAGAGAGAGAGAGAGAGAGAGAGAGAGAGAGAGAGAGAGAGAGAGAGAGAGAGAGAGAGAGAGAGAGAGATAGACAGAAAGAAAGAGCGATGGCGAGGGAGAGAGAGAGAGAGAGAGAGAGAGAGGGAGGAAGGGAGAGAGAGAGGGAGAGAAAGAGAGAGAGGAGAGAGAGAGAGAGAGAGAGAGAGAGAGAGACATAGACAGAAAGAGAGAGCGATGGAGAGAGGGAGAGAGAGAGAGAGAGAGAGAGAGAGACATAGACAGAAAGAGAGAGCGATGGAGAGAGGGAGAGAGAGAAAAAGAGGGAGGCAGTGCAGTCTGCCGTTATAGAACATCTTTAGTATTCAATTGAGCTCTTCCTGAGCTCCAGTCATCATGAAATATGGATTATTGTTCTATTTTGCTGGGCTGTGGTGCTTTTAAGTTGAATTACTATCTGGCTGAATGAGAATAGAGTTGAGAGGATGATCTGCAGTGAAATGACTTGGCAACACTTGAAAGCAGAAAACTGAGGCAGGTTATATCTCAGCCAAACACAATGCAGGCTGTCGTCATTAGAGTCATATCAACAAACACAATGCAGGCTGTGGTCATTAGGGTTATATCAACAAACACAATGCAGGCTGTAGTCATTGGGGTCATATCAGCCAAACACAATGCAGGCTGTAGTCATTAGAGTTATATCAACAAACACAATGCAGGCTGTGGTCATTAGGGTTATATCAACAAACACAATGCAGGCTGTAGTCATTAGAGTTATATCAACAAACACAATGCAGGCTGTGGTCATTAGGGTTATATCAACAAACACAATGCAGGATGTAGTCATTAGAGTTATATCAACAAACACAATGCAGGCTGTCGTCATTAGAGTTATATCAACAAATACAATGCAGGCTGTAGTCATTAGAGTTATATCAACAAACACAATGCAGGCTGTCGTCAGTAGAGTTATATCAACAAACACAATGCAGGCTGTAGTCATTAGGGTTATATCAACAAACACAATGCAGGCTGTAGTCATTAGGGTTATATCAGCCAAACACAATGCAGGCTGTAGTCATTAGAGTTATATCAACAAACACAATGCAGGCTGTAGTCATTAGAGTTATATCAACAAACACAATGCAGGCTGTCGTCATTAGGGTCATATCAACAAACACAATGCAGGCTGTCGTCATTAGAGTTATATCAACAAACACAATGCAGGCTGTCGTCATTAGGGTTATATCAACAAACACAATGCAGGCTGTCGTCATTAGGGTTATATCAGCCAAACACAATGCAGGCTGTGGTCATTAGGGTCATATCAGCCAAACACAATGCAGGCTGTGGTCATTAGGGTCATATCAACAAACACAATGCAGGCTCTAGTCATTAGGGTTATATCAGCCAAACACAATGCAGGCTGTAGTCATTAGGGTTATATCAACAAACACAATGCAGGCTGTAGTCATTAGGGTCATATCAACAAACACAATGCAGGCTGTAGTCATTAGGGTTATATCTCAGCCAAACACAATGCAGGCTGTGGTCATTAGAGTTATATCAACAAACACAATGCAGGCTGTAGTCATTAGGGTTATATCAGCCAAACACAATGCAGGCTCTAGTCATTAGGGTTATATCAGCCAAACACAATGCAGGCTGTGGTCATTAGAGTTATATCAACAAACACAATGCAGGCTGTAGTCATTAGGGTTATATCAGCCAAACACAATGCAGGCTCTAGTCATTAGGGTTATATCAGCCAAACACAATGCAGGCTCTAGTCATTAGGGTTATATCAGCCAAACACAATGCAGGCTCTAGTCATTAGGGTTATATCAGCCAAACACAATGCAGGCTCTAGTCATTAGGGTTATATCAGCCAAACACAATGCAGGCTCTAGTCATTAGGGTTATATCAGCCAAACACAATGCAGGCTCTAGTCATTAGGGTTATATCTCAGCCAAACACAATGCAGGCTGTAGTCATTAGGGTTATATCTCAGCCAAACACAATGCAGGCTGTAGTCATTAGGGTCATATCAGCCAAACACAATGCAGGCTCTAGTCATTGGGGTTATATCAGCCAAACACAATGCAGGCTGTAGTCATTAGGGTTATATCAGCCAAACACAATGCAGGCTGTAGTCATTAGGGTTATATCAGCCAAACACAATGCAGGCTGTAGTCATTAGGGTCATATCAGCCAAACACAATGCAGGCTGTAGTCATTAGAGTTATATCAACAAACACAATGCAGGCTGTAGTCATTGGAGTTATATCAAGAGCCTCAGCTACATTTTACATTCAGCAACACTGTGATATTCTCTCTCTCTCTCTCGGTTAAAGATGTTTGGCGAAGATTGTGAAAATGAAAGAGATACTCTCACACGTACGTGTCATATGATATCTTTGAGCCTCTCTAAATGTCATTGTTCGCACCGAGCCGGCCAAACACAATAACTGGGAACAGGTGCCATCTTCCTCTTCTCATTCACACAGCCAAACCAACACAGTCATAAAGGTCAGCTACACCTATGCTGTGTTGTCTCTGTTGTCGTTCTAGTCCATCTAAATGTCTCTACTATCATCCGTAAAGGCTGAGGAGGTGTTTCTAGTCCATCTATTTGTCTCTACTATCATCCATAAAGGTTGAGGAGGTGTTTCTAGTCCATCTGTCTCTACTATCATCCGTAAAGGCTGAGGAGGTGTTTCTAGTCCATCTAACTTTCTCTAATATCATCCGTAAAGGCTGTGGAGGTGTTTCTAGTCCATCTAACTGTCTCTACTATCATCCATAAAGGTTGAGGAGGTGTTTCTAGTCCATCTAACTTTCTCTAATATCATCCGTAAAGGCTGTGGAGGTGTTTCTAGCCCATCTAACTGTCTCTACTATCATCCATAAAGGCTGAGGAGGTGTTTCTAGTCCATCTGTCTCTACTATCATCCGTAAAGGTTGAGGAGGTGTTTCTAGTCCATCTAACTTTCTCTAATATCATCCGTAAAGGCTGTGGAGGTGTTTCTAGTCCATCTAACTGTCTCTACTATCATCCATAAAGGTTGAGGAGGTGTTTCTAGTCCATCTAACTTTCTCTAATATCATCCGTAAAGGCTGTGGAGGTGTTTCTAGTCCATCTAACTGTCTCTAATATCATCCGTAAAGGTTGAGGAGGTGATAATAGAATGATAATAGAGACAGTTAGATAGAGTGATAATAGAATCTACAGTCCTATCGCAGCCATATCCAATAACCAATAACAGGATGAGGAACATGTTGCATTGTGGAACAGTAATATGATAGGTATCTTTAGTGAAAGTACACTGGACTAGATGGAGACCCAGCAACAACATCACACACACTGGGAGACACCCAGCTGGAGCATCACAGGACCATCTGCCGCTCTATTTAGCCACATGCACGTGTGTGTGTGTGTGTGTGTGTGTGTGTGTGTGTGTGTGTGTGTGTGTGTGTGTGTGTGTGTGTGTGTGTGTGTGTGTGTGTGTGTGTGTGTGTGTGTGTGTGTGTGTGTGTGTGTGTGTGTGTGTGTGTGTGTGTCATGTTCATACTGTAATAGTGTTATACATATACACACACACACACACACACACACACACACACACACACACACACACACACACACACACACACACACACACACACACACACACACACACACACACACACACACACACACACACACACACACACACACACACACACACACACACACACACATCGAATTTACACAATCAAGCTCAGGGAACACCACAAAATGCTCAACCCTCGACAGAACCATCTAACAAGTGGGTTTTACACTTTAACAACGCTTTAGATTGTAAATGCTCTAGTCATATTAATACAGGCAGGTCCACACGCCTAACAGACCATCAGACACTTCTTTCAAGCATAACAACACAAACTATTCTCCTGCCGCGACCTTCACCACATATACAATTGCAAATGCGAATATCTGTTTGGCGAAGCATTAAACCGTCCGTGGTCAATGTTTGACCTGTCCTAGCCTCACACGGGCTCCAATTCACTTCACCCTTCAAGTGGCGCTCACCATCATCTTTAATGGCGTCAGAGGCTGGCGTTGTGTTGATGTGTAGCCTTGTCTACCCTCTTACAGAGTCAGATAGGTTTAGACTATAAAAAGCAAAGTAACACAACAGCCTGAAATTAGTTTGATACAGTCACAAACATTGAACATGTGACAAACATAGCTACTCCATCTGTTTTTATGACGTCACCAATCACATGCCAGGGTTACTCGGGGATTAAAAAATATATATATATATTTAACCTTTATTTAACCAGGTAGGCCAGTTGAGAACAAGTTCTCATTTACAACTGCAACCTGGCCAAGATAAAGCAAAGCAGTGCGACAAAAACAACAACAGAGTTACACATGGGATAAACAAACGTACAGTCAATAACACAATAGAATAATCTGTATGCAGTGTGTGCAAATGAAGTACGGAGGTAAGTCAATAAATAGGCCAAAAGTGGCAATGTAATTACAATTTAGAAATGTACACTGTAGTGAGATATGTGCAGATGAGGATGTGCAAGTAGAAATACTGGTGTACAAATGAGCAGAAAAAACAAAAACAAATATGGGAGGAGGTAGGTAGTTGGTTGGATGGGCTATTTACAGATGGGCTGTGTACAGCTGCAGCGATCGGTAAACTGCTCTGACAGCTGACGCTTAAGGTTAGCGAGGGAGATATAAGTCTCCAATTTCAGTGATTTTTGCAATTTGTTCCAGTCATTGGCAGCAGAGAACTGGAAGGAAAGGCAGCCAAATTAGATGTTGGCTTTGTGGATGACCAGTGAGATATACCTGCTGGAGCGCGTGCTATGGGTGGGTTTTGCTATGGTGACTAGTGAGCTGAGATAAGGTGGGGCTTTACCTAGCAAAGACTTATAGATGACCTGGAGCCAGTGGGTTTGGCGACGAATATGTAGTGAGGACCAGCCAACGAGAGCATACAGGTCGCAGTGGTGGGTAGTATATGGGGCTTTGGTGACAAAATGGATGGCACTGTGATAAACTGCATCCAGTTTGCTGAGTAGAGCGTTGGAGGCTATTTTGTAAATGACATCGCCGAAGTCAAGGATCGGTAGGATAGTCAGTTTTACGAGGGTATGTTTGGCAGCATGAGTGAAGGATGCTTTGTTGCAAAATAGGAAGCCGATTCTAGATTTCATTTTGGATTGGAGATGCTTAACGTGAGTCTGGAAGGAGAGTTTACAGTCTAACCAGACACCTAGGTATTTACAGTTGTCCACATATTCTAAGTCAGAACTGTCCAGAGTAGTGATGCTGGTCGGGCGGGCAGGTGCGGGCAGCAATCGTTTGAAGAGCATGCATTTCGATTTACTAACATTTAAGAGCAGTTGTAGGCCATGGAAGGAGTGTTGTATGGCGTTGAAGCTCGTTTGGAGGTTTGTTAACACAGTGTCCAAAGAAGGGCCAGGTGTATACAGAATGGTGTCGTCTGCGTAGAGGTGGATCAAAGAATCACCAGCAGCAAGAGCGACATCATTGATATATACAGAGAAAAGAGTTGGCCCAAGATTTGAACCCTGTGGCACCCCCATAAAGACTGCCAGAGGTCCGGACAACAGGCCCTCCGATTTGACACACTGAAGTCTGTCTGAGAAGTAGTTGGTGAACCAGGCGAGGCAGTCATTAGAGAAAGCAAGGCTGTTGAGTCTGCCAACAAGAAAATACGGTGATTGACAGAGTCGAAAGCCATGGCCAGGTCGATGAATACAGCTGCACAGTACTGTATTTTATCAAAGGTGGTTATGATATCGTTTAGGACCTTGAGCGTGGCTGAGGTGCACCCGTGACCAGCTCGGAAACCAGATTGCATAGCGGAGAAGGTACGGTGGGATTCGAAATGGTCGGGGATCTGTTTGTTGTTTGGCTTTGAAAGACTTTAGAAAGGCAGGGTTGGATGGATATAGGTCTATAACAGTTTGGGTCTAGAGTGTCTCCCCCTTAGAAGAGGGGGATGACCGCGGCAGCTTTCCAATCTTTGGGGATCTCAGACGATACGAAAGAGAGGTTGAACAGACTAGTAATAGGGGTTGCAACAATGGCGGCGGATAATTTTAGGAAGAGAGGGTCCAGATTGTCTAGCCGAGCTGATTTGTATGGATCCAGATTTTGCAGCTCTTTCAGAACATCAGCTGTCAGTGGGTCAGTTGCTGCAGGGGGTGCGGAGCTGTTTGCCGGGGTTGGGGTAGCCAGGTGGAAGGCATGGCCAGCCGTAGAGAAATGCTTTTTGAAAATTTTAATTATAGGTGATTTATCAGTGGTGACAGTGTTTCCTAGTCTCAGTGCAGTGGGCAGCTGGGAGGAGGTGCTCTTATTCTCCATGGACTTTACGGTGTCCCAAAAGTTTTGGGAATTAGTGCTGCAGGATGCAAATTTCTGTTTGAAAAAGCTAGCCTTTGCTTTCCTAACTGACTGTGTGTATTGGTTCCTGACTTCCCTGAAAAGTTGCATATCGCCAGGACTATTCGAAGCTAGTGCAGTACGCCACAGGGTGTTTTTGTGCTGGTCAAAGGCAGTCAAGTCTGGAGTGAACCAAGGGCTATATCTGTTCTTAGTTCTACATTTTTTGAAAGAGGCATGCTTATTTAAGATGGTGAGGAAAGCACTTTTAAAGAACAACCAGGCATCCTCTACTGACGGAATGAGGTCAATATCCTTCCAGGATACCCGAGCCAGGTCGATTAGAAAGGCCTGCTTGCTGGTGTGTTTTAGGGAGCGTTTGACAGTGATGAGGGGTGGTCGTTTGACCGCGGACCCATAACGGACGCAGGCAGGCAGTGATCGCTGAGGTCCTGGTTGAAAACAGCAGCGGTGTATTTAGAGGGCAAGTTGGTCAGGGTGATATCTATGAGGTTGCCCATGTTTACGGATTTGGGGTTGTACCTGGTAGGTTCCTTGATCATTTGTATGAGATGGAGGGCATCTAGCTTAGATTGTAGGACGACCGGGGTGTTAAGCATATCTCAATTTAGGTCACCTAGCAGTACGAACTCTGACGATAGATGGGGGGCAATCAATTCACATATGGTGTCCAGGGCACAGCTGGGAGCTGAGGGGGGTCTTTAACAAGCAGCAACAGTGAGGGACATATTTCTGGAGAGATGGAACTTTAGAAGTAGAAGCTCAAACTGTTTGGGCATAGACCTGGATAGTATGACAGAACTCTGCAGGCTATCTCTACAGTAGATTTCAATTCCGCCCCCTTTAGCAGTTCTGTCTTGACGGAAAATGTTGTAATTGGGGATGGAAATGTCAGACTTTTTGGTGACCTTCCTAAGCCAGGATTAAGACACGGCTAGGACACCAGGGTTGGCGGAGTGTGCTAAAGCAGTGAATAATGCAAACTTAGGGAGGAGGCTTCTGATGTTAACATGCATGAACCCAAGGCTTTTACGGTTGCAGAAGTCAACAAATGAGAGCACCTGGGGACACACAGGGCCTGGGTTTACCTCTACATCACCAGAGGAACAGAGGAGGAGTAGGATGAGGGTACGGCTAAAGCCTATAAGAACTGGTCGTCTAGTGCTTTGGGAACAGGGAATAAAAGGAGCAGATTTCTGTGCGTAGTAGGATAGATTCAGTGCATAGTGTACAGACAAGGGTATGGTAGGATGCGAGTACAGTGGGGGTAAACCTAGGCCTTGAGTGACGATGAGAGAGGTTGCATCTCTGGAGGCGCCAGTTAAGCCAGGTGTGGTCTCCGCATGTGTGGGGGGGCATCGACTTTGGATCGTCTCTGAAGAAGCTGGTATTCCATAAATGTGTGTCTGCCTTTGCCATCCAAACTGTTAGCCTTTGTACAATCGCTGGAATATAAATGGGACAAACTAAAAGCACGTATATCCTACCAACGGGACATTAAAAACTGTAATATCTTATGTTTCACCAAGTCGTGGCTGAACAACGACATTAATAACATACAGCTGGTGGGTTATACACTCTATTGGCAGGATAGAACAGTAGCCTCTTGTAAGACAAGGGGTTTAGGTCTTGTATATTTGTAAACAACAGCTGGTGCACAAAATCTAAGGAAGTCTTGAGGTTTTGCTCGCCTGAGGTTGAGTATCTCATGATAAGCTGGAGACCACACTATCTACCTAGAGAGTTTTCATCTGTATTTTTCGTAGCTGTCTACAAACCACCACAAACCGATGCTGGCATTAAGACCGCACACAATGAGCTGTATACCGCCATGAGCAAACAGGAAAACGCTCATCCAGAGGTGGTGCTCCTAGTGGCCGGGGACTTTAATTCAGGGAAACTTAAATCCGTTTTACCTCATTTCTATCAGCATGTTAAATGTGCAACCAGAGGGGGAAAAAAACTCTAGACCACATTTACTCCACACACAGAGATGCGTACAAAGCTCCCTCTCGCTCTCCATTTGGCAAATCTGACCATAATTCTATCCTCCTGATTCCTGTTTACAAGCAAAAATTAAAGCAGGAAGCACCAGTGACTCAGTCAATAAAAATGTGGTTAGATAAAGCAGATGTTAAACTACAGGACTGTTTTGCTAGCACAGACTGGAATATGTTCTGGGATTCTTACGATGGCATTGAGGAGTACACCACATCAGTCACTGGTTCCATCAATAAGTGCATTGACGACGTCGTCCCCACAGTGACTATATGTACTGTGGCAGACCAGGGGATTGGGTCAAGACGTTTACACAGATCAGACACGGACAGAGTATGATTAGCTCGGTTTCAAGGGTGTTTATAAAATAATAAATCAAAAGAAAAGATCGGTCTCCTCCATGAGACCCTCTCCGGGATACCGTCTTCTGGGTCTTGCTGTATCCTGTCGGGAACACAAACTCCCTCGTCTTAGCTCGGGCACCGTCTCCCACTACACGGAAGTCACCTTACTTTGCCGATGACACAACAGTGGTAGGCCTGATCACCGACAACGACGAGACAGCCTATAGGGAGGAGGTCAGAGACCTGACCGTGTGGTGCAAGGACAACAACCTCTCCCTCAACATGATCAAGACAAAGGATGTGGACTACAAGAAAAGGAGGACCGAGCACGCCCCCATTCTCATCGACAGGGCTGTAGTGGAGCAGATTGAGAGCTTCAAGTTCCTTGGCGTCCGCATCACCAACAAACTAACATGGTCCAAGCACACCGAGACAGTCGTGAAGAGGGCACGACAGAACCTATTTCCCCTCGGGAGACTGAAAAGATTTGGCATGGGTCCTCAGATCCTCAAAAGGTTTTACAGCTGCACCATCCTGACGGGTTGCATCACTGCCAGGTATGGCAACTGCTCGGCCTCCGACCGCAAGGCTCTACAGAGGGTAGTGCGTACGGCCCAGTACATCACCAGGGCCAAGCTTCCTAGAAGCTTCCTAGAATTTCTAGGGCCCTAGAAATTGTCAAAGACTCCAGCCACCCTAGTCATAGAATGTTCTCTTTGCTACCGCACGGCAAGCGGTACTGGAGCGCCAAGTCTAGGTCCAAGAGGCTTCTAAACAGCCTCTACCCCCAAGCCATCAGACTCCTGAACATCTAATCAAATGGCTGCCCAGACTATTTGCATTGCCCACCCCCCCTTCTATGCTGCTGCTACTCTGTTATTATCTATGCATAGTCACTTTAATAACTCTAGTTACATGTACATATTACCTCAATTATCTCGACTAACCTGTGCCCCTGCGCATTGACTCTGTACCGGTACCCCCTGTATATAGCCTCGCTATTGTTATTTTACTGCTTGCTGCTCTTTAATTATTTGTTACTTTTATTTCTTACTTTTTTTTTTGTATTTTCTTAAAACTGCATTGTTGGTTAAGGGCTTGTAAGTAAGCATTTCACTGTTGTATTTGGCGCATGTGACAAATACAATTTGATTCGACTATAAAAAGCAAAGTAACGCGGCAGCCTGAAAATAGGTTGATACAGTCACAATAATTTGACATGTGACAAAAATAGCTCCTCCACACCAATCACATGAAAGGTAACCCGGGGATGGGCATGTACTTTGGATCGTCCCTGAAGGAACTGGTATTCCATATGCGTACAGAATTCCGTCATAATCATGAATAGCATTGGGAGTTCACATGCATAACATAGGAGTGGTGGTGGGGGGGGGGGGGGGGTCGTATGAATTGTAGATTATCTGTGTGTGATGTCACAGTAATAAACTGCCAAGTCATTCTGTCCGTTGGCTTAGTGTATTATCTTAACCTGCCCTTTGGGCACAAGACTATAAACATGACATGTATATAGTGCTACACTTTCACAGCTTGCTTCTTTATCCATCCAGGGCCAAGGATTGCCCAACAGCCAAGGTTGTTCATTCAGAAGGTGGAGGTGCATTGAGCAGTCTTACTGATGGCCTATTATAATGAAACGCATCAACACTATCCCCAGAATAGTGAGGAGTCAGGCCTTGCCTTGGTCCTAAATTAATTGTTTATTCCTGTCATAAAAGCCCCATTACTTTCCAATGCATCACATACCAAATGTAGTTATAGTAATGAGTTGTTAGTAAGATGACAGATTCTGGGCCTAACTAATGCAAGCATGCTGCCTGTCCTTATCAATAAATCCAATGTACACAAATCATGTTTTGACTGTAGTTTAATTTATTAAGACCATGGTGCAAATATAAAATAAAATGTAAAAAGAGAAACAAAATTTAAGCATTTTTAATACAAAACAATAAACTATTCCAGTCTCTCTTGACATCTAAGACACGGAATCAAAATACTTTGTTATACCGTATTTTTATCAAGTATTACACAATGTAGGTACAAAATTAAAATGTATACAATTTACATTTTTGTACATAATATAGCAAAATCTTTTAACTCTTAAGAGAAAATACAACTCTTGTTGTACATGAAATTCCAGCAGGAAGGAATACTCTGTACGTAATCTTTAGAATGTGATGGATTTTAAAGAATTCTTTACCCCAAAAAATAAAATAAAGATACCAATTATTTAAAAAAATACAACGACAAGCTGCTGCAGCCGTCACTGGAGTAGTAAAAATATATAAATGCCATGTCATAGAAACAATATATACTCTGATATCTTAAACTCTGTACTAAATTAAATTATACAAGTAGAAAAAGACCAAGTAACCCCATTTAGTAGTGCAAAGTCATACAAATCCACCATGTCCTAACACATGTAATACACTGTAAGAGGACAGAAACAGTTTTTTTTTTAGTTTTTTTTATCCATGTTAATGGAGTATTTTTTTGTACTTCGAACATTGTACAAAAATATATTTTGTGCTCGGTTGGCAAAAAGAGAGAAAAAAGAAAAGAGAAACAACTATATGCATGTTGAATTTAAGTAGTCAAGCTTGGACATGTTCGTACAACAAACTTTCTGTAAAAAAAACAACTAACTCAATAGGGGCAGAGAAAAAGCACCCTTGGACACATGCTGCTTTCTTAACTAGATAGAAAGATCCTCAAGAGGTTCCTTGAAAGTCCAGTTGTTCTTAATGCTTCCCTTCAAGCTACCGTCGTCATTAATAATAACATCTTCAAGTCCTAGCGTCAGGTTTAGTTAGCCATGACCGACTGGAATTGCTGCTTGGAATACTGCATGTTGCTGAGGTTGAAGTTCAGCCCATCGTTGATGGACTTGTCGTTGAGATCTCCGTAGGCCGCAAACACGTCAAAGGCATTGTTGTACTGCAGCGGGTTGAGGCTGAGAGAGCCCTCGCTGGGGAACACGCCACCGGAGCTCCCCTGACCCTGGAGGCTGGGGAACACGCCACCGGAGCTCCCCTGACCCTGGAGGCTGGGGAACACGCCACCGGAGCTCCCCTGACCCTGGAGGCTGGGGAACACGCCACCGGAGCTCCCCTGACCCTGGAGGCTGGGGAACACGCCACCGGAGCTCCCCTGACCCTTGAGGCTGGGGAACACGCCACCGGAGCTCCCCTGACCCTGGAGGCTGGGGAACACGCCACCGGAGCTTCCCCGACCCTGGAGGCTGGGGAACACACCACCGGAGCTTCCCCGACCCTGGAGGCTGGGGAACACACCACCGGAGCTCCCCTGACCCTGGAGGCTGGGGAACACGCCACCGGAGCTCCCCTGACCCTGGAGGCTGGGGAACACGCCACCGGAGCTCCCCTGACCCTGGAGGC
>NC_092088.1:9342778-9460278 GCF_045679555.1 Salvelinus alpinus | reverse complement strand
GGACGCCAAGAAACGTAAAACTGCTGACTCTCTCTACTGCAGTACCGTTGATGTGGATTGGGTCATGTTCCATCCTCTGCTTCCTGAAGTCATGATACCACAATGCCAGTTCACTTACCTCCTCCCTTTAATAGTTTTTTCAAAAATTCATTACAGTTTAAAATGTTCAACAAGTTCAAATTCCAAATTCCAAATAATAAACAATTAAAACAATAAGTAATCAATTCAAATTAAGCAAACCAAAAGGTCAACCAATCAAAAAACATTTTTTAAAGAAACAAAAGCAATCAATCAATCAATCAATCAATCAAAAAAAGCAATCAGAAAAATCTGTCAGTCAATTCAGTCAGTCAGTTAGTCCACAATGTATGTGTCTTTGTGTTGGGGGAGGGGAAGTGGTGGGGTTTGTGCTGGCAGTTGCTGAAAAGCGGTGACAGTTGTGGTCGGTGCTGTGTCTGGGACCAGGAAAACTTGGGTTAGTACTGGTGTTGGGGCCGGGACTAGAAGTCATGCTGGGACCGGGACTGGAGGCCAAGGGTTTGTGCTGGGTCTGGTGCTGGGGACCAGGGAAAAAAACAGGAACCGGGAGCCAGAAACCGGAACTGGGGCTGTTACAGGTGCTGGGTCTGTAGAGGGGAGGAAGGACAACCTGAGGAGCAAGCAGACACACAAGGAAGCCCTAGACCCAGAGGTCAATGTTGGTACTTCCCTGTTGTCTGCTTGCTCCAGGTGAAGTTGTGATCTTTGGTCCCTCCTCCGTGCCTCTTCCGGTGTTCTGGGGCTGGACCTGAGACTGGTGTTGGATCTGCAAAGGGGAGGAAGGACGACCTGAGGAGCGAGCAAACACACCTGGAAGCACAAGACCTGGAGGTCAGTGATGGTACTTTCCTGTGGCCTGCTCGCTCCGGGTGTAGGTCTAGAGCTTTGGTTCTTCCTCTGTGCCTTCTGGTGTGGTGATGAATGGTTCCTGCTTCTGGTCTGGTTCTGTGAGAGGGATAAGAGTTGGGGGAAGAAGGGGGGAAGAGATGGAGAGGGAGCAGAGGTGTGGGGGTGATGGAGGGTATGTCCATCGGCCTGGGCTGGTGTTGGAGGAGGAGCGATGTGATGGCAATGCTGGACGCCGGAGGCTGGAAGACAGAGGGAGCAAACAGGGCCCAGATCCACCTGGGGGAAGCTTTCTATAGGTACCACATTCCATCTATAGATGGATTATGTAGTGGGGAGGCCACCTTGAATACCCATCTGGGGAAAATCTTTCTGTTCGGAGTGTTGTCAGGGTCATGATGATGGGTTATTGGGGGGGAGTTCAGGTCTGATTGATTCATTACATATTTGAATGAGGGCCTCTAGCGGGTCATTTGTGTTGAGTGGTTAATGGCTGTTCACAGGTCTTGACGTGCCTCCCCATTGACTGCCTGTTGAAACCTTGTACTGTACTATCTTGGTGATGGAATGGGGGATGCTGGGAGGGGTGAAGGCGGTTCAGAGGGTCCGAGGGGTCTGGACTGAGGCTGGCTGGCATCAGGGTTTGGGTTCTGGGGTGGTCTTCTGGTCTGGTCTCTTGTTGGTCTGTTGTTTGTCTGGTCTTGTCCGTTTGGAAATGTTTGTCCAGTTTGGGTCGTCATCGTCATCTAAGAACTGGAGTTGTGTAAGCTCTCTCAAAACCGGCTCGCATTTGACCAGGGGTTTGGAGGGGGTGGAGATGGTAAACAAGGGATTTGTTGGGGGTGCAAAGGTGGAGGGGCCGGCGTGGGGGGGGGGGGGCTGTTTCTGAAACATCTTGGGTTGTGCCTGTAGAAAGGTCTGTGTCTTTGATGTTATTGTCTGGTGGAGAGGGTGGAGGGGGTTGGGATTTGGGTTGGTGGCCTTGGCCCTTGCCCTGCCGGCGTAGGAATTGGGGCAGGTTCTGAAGAAATGGTCCCCTTTCCCACACAGGTTGCAGGGGCGTGTGGAGGTACAGTCTGAGGTGGAATGGTTGTCTATACATACCTTGCAGATGATGGCTGTGCAGGCAATGGCCAGATGGCCCAGTTGTTTGAAGTTTCTGCACAGTTTGGGCCTGCCATAGTATTTTATTTATTTATTTAACCTTTATTTAACTAGACAAGTCAGAACTTCTTAGGGCTAGGCTTCCCGCCAGCGGGACACCTGTCGACAACTTCCGGTGAAATTGGAGGGCGCGCAATTCAAATAAATAATCATAAAAATTATGGATATTAAACATTTAGGTACATACAAGTGTCTTATATCGGTTAAAAGCTTAAAGTCTTGTTCATCTAACTGCATTGTCCGATTTACAATAGGCTTTACAGCGGAAGCATGCCATGCGATTGTTTGAGGACGGCGCACCACATCAAAATATTTTTCAACCAGCACAGGCTTCATAAAATCACAAACAGCGATTAAATATTCACTTACTTTTTGAAAATCTTCCTCTGATTTGCAATCCAAAGGTTCCCAGCTACAACATGCATGGTTGTTTTGTTAGATAAAATCCATATTTTATATCCCAAAAAGTTTGTTTAGTTGGCGCCATTGATTTGAGTAATCCACTCGTTCAACATGCAGAGAAAGGAATCCAAAAAGCTACCGCTAAACTTTGTTAAAACAAGTCAAATATGTTTCTATCAAATCCTCAGGTACCCTAAAATGTAATTAAACTATACAATTTCATACGGAAAGAAGTATGCTTAATAGGAAAGCAAAATTAGCAGGTGCGCGTCCTCTTTGTCGCGCACGCACAGACTGACTTCCAACTCTGACTCCCAGTACTAAAACTCAAAATTCTTCCTAATTTGGGAAGAAACAAGCCTGAAACCTTGAACAAAGACTATTGACATCTAGTGGAAGCCATAGGAATTGCAATCTGGGAGCTGGAATTGCATTTGCCCCATAGCTTTCCATTGTAAGAGCATAGGATCTCAACAACAACAAAAAATGTACGGTTGTTTTTTATTTGGATTTTCTCCTACCATATCCATTGTGTTATAGTCTCATACATTATTTTAACATTTCTACAAACTTCAAAGTGTTTTCTATCCAATGGTACCAATTATATGAATATCCTGGCTTCTGGGCCTGAGTAACAGGCAGTTTACTTTGGGCACGCCAGTCAGGCGGAAATTGAGAAAGAAGGAGAAGTCAATTGAACTAATTCTTATTTACAATGACGGCCTACCAAAAGGCAAAAGGCCTCCTGCGGGGACGGAGGCTGGGATTAAAAATTAAGTTAAATTATAGGACAAAACACACATCACGACAAGAGAGACACCACAACACTACATAAAGAGAGACCTAAGACAAAACATAGCATGGCAGCAACACATGACAACACAGCATGGCAGCAACACATGACAACACAACATGGCAGCAACACATGACAACACAACATGGCAGCAGCACAACATGTTAGCAGCACAAAACATGGTACAAACATTATTGGGCACAGACAACAGCACAAAGGGCAAGAAGGTAGAGACAACAATACATCACAAGAATCAGCCACAACTGTCAGTAAGAGTGTCCATGATTGAGTATTTGAATGAAGAGATTGAGATAGTTTGAGTGTTTGTTGCAGCCTGTTCCAGTCGCTAGCTACAGCGAACTGAAAAGAGGAGAGACCCAGGGATGTGTGTGCTTTGGGGACCTTGAACAGAATGTGACAGGCAGAACAGGTGTTGTATGTGGAGGATGAGGGCTGGAGTAGGTATCTCAGATGGGGGGAGTGAGGCCTAAGAGGGTTTTATAAATAAGCATCAACCAGTGAGCCTTGCGACAGATATACAGAGATGACCAGTTTACAGAGGAGTATAGAGTGCAGTGATGTGTACTATAAGGAGCATTGGTGACAAATCTGATGGCCGAATTGTAATGAACATCTAGCCGCTCGAGAGCACCCTTACCTGCCGATCTATAAATTATATCTCTGTAATCTAGCATGGGTAGGATGGTCATCTGAATCAGGGTTAGTTTGGCAGCTGGGATGAAAGAGGAGTGATTACAATAGAGGAAACCAAGTCTAGATTTAACCTTAGCCTGCAGCTTTGATATGTGCTGAGAGAAGGACAGTGTACCGTCTAGCCATACTCCCAAGTACTTGTATGAGGTGACTACCTCAAGCTCTAAACCCTCAGAGGTAGTAATCACACTGGTGGGGAGAGAGGCATTCTTCTTACCAAACCACATGACCTTTGTTTTGGAGATGTTCAGAACAAAGTTAAGGGCAGAGAAAGCTTGTAGTGGTGGACAGAGCCTCTGTTGTTTCCCAGCGTGATGGTGCTGGGGAGGTGTTGGACTTCGCCCACTCCGGTTAGGCCCAATCTTAACATTACTAGCCATTTTCATGCCCCAGTCCAGACGTTGTCTTCGTCCAGGACACTACTAGCCGCTGACTTGAGGGTGGTGAACCTGCTTAACCAAACTTGTATGTCGTAGTTGTGATACTGTACTGTAACTACCTTGAATTCTTCCGTAAAGGGTGTATGCTCTGAGTCTGTTAAACAGGGCTGAATCTTAGCAGTTTCTGAATTTTAACCAAAACTGTTCTAGTAACTGGGGGATCTTGAAACTGGCTACGAATGATTGCTGTGGCCCTGCGAGTTTCACCAGGCAGTTCAGGTCAGATGGCACAAATCCCTCCTCCCTATAGGCTGACTCATTGTTGTTGGTTATCAGGCCTATAACCGTGGTGTCGTCTGCAAACTTTATGATGGAGTTGCTGTCGTGCAAAGCCGTGCAGTCGTGGGTGAACAGGGAGTACAGAAGAGGACTGAGGACACACCCCTGGGGGGCCCCTGTGTTAAGAGTCAGTGTGGGTGAACAGGGAGTACAGAAGAGGACTGAGGACACACCCCTGGGGGCCCCTGTGTTAAGAGTCAGTGTGGAGGAGGTGTTGTTGCCGATCCTCACAGCCTGTGGTCTGCCCGTCAGGAAGTCCAGGATCCAGTTGCAGAGGATGGTGTCCAGACCCCGGGCTCTGAGCTTGGTGATGACCTTGGAGGGAACAATAGTGTTAAATGCTGAACTGTAGTCTGTTAGAGTGGTAGGCAAATTGGAGTGGGTCCAGTGTGCATGGCATGCTGGCCTTGCAGTGGGCCATGATCAGCCTCTCAAAGCACTTCATGATGACCGAGGTGAGCGTGACTGTGTGAATGTCATACCTGGACCATCTTTTGAGATCTCTCTCTCTCTCTCCCTCCCTCCTAGTCCTAAGATTTTTGACATCACAGCCCTCTCTTACCTAATATGAAATCTAGAGCCCAATAAACACAACACTGTATTAATGAACTATACAGCTAAGGCAATGGGGGTTCAGAGGAGGGGAACAGATTTGAGACAGAATATTATATCCTGCCCCGAATACCCAGGCAAAAGGAGACAGTATGTTTCATAAATTATTGATTTGTTCAGTCTGAAACATTGTCCAACTCAGGGGATGGATGTTAATGCAGTGCATTCTGGGAAAACTGGAATGCAGTGATGCAATACAATATTAGAATTGATTATAGTATGATTGACATTCATTTATAGAAGAGTGTCTGTTTTTCAGCAACATGTTTTTCTGCAGCCTCAGGCAACTCTCTCTCCCTCCCTCCTTCTCTCTCTCCCTCCCTCCTTCTCTCTCCTTCTCTCTCTCCCTCCCTCCTTCTCTCTCTCTCTCTCCCTCCATCCTTCTCTCTCTCTCTCCCTCCCTCCTTCTCTCTCTCCCTCCCTCCTTCTCTCTCTCTCCCTCCCTCCTTCTCTCTCTCTCTCTCCTTCTCTCTCTCCCTCTCTCCAGATTGGGCCTCTGTAGGGGTGAGAGATGAGTCCCAGCAGGGAGGATCCTGTGTGATGGAGCCATAAAAACACTACAGGAGCCATTGGATACAGACCAAGACATGGCTGCATTCAGATTGTGAGTTAACCAAATCAAGCAATCTGTATGCTATGAATTACAGTATATAACATATACTCGTTAGCAGACGCTGTCCTCCAAAGCAATTTACAGTCACGTGTTCATACATTTTCCGTATGGATGGCCCCAAGTGACAATTGAACCCTCTACCTTTGGCGTGGCAACTGCCATGCTCTACCTGCTAAGCCACACAGGGCCACAGTGAAAAGGACAGTTTGAATATCAGTACATACCACAAATGCGTATCTTATTTGGGTTGTTATTCCCACAACACGGCAGAATTCAGGCAGTGAGATGACCAAACACTGCAAAATGGCGTTCTTTAACAGAGCATTGAAAATCCAACATATACTGTGGCTGTATTATTTGGTTGTTATTTCCACAACATGGTGGAGTGTGTTAAAAATGTATGAAGATTCTTTCCCTCCCCCCACTGGTTTAATAGCATTCACGCTCGCCAGGTTTCTCGCTGGTTTCTGCCTCTTGTCATAGAGAGCTCACCAAAGGGCCCCACTGTTTTTTTGTTGTTGTGGTGAGGCTCTCCTAATAGTGTAAATGTGGCTAATGAAAAGAACATAGTCAACTTCATACAATGAGGGAGACCTACGCCTCCTTCCTCTGGGGGTAAAAACTTCTTCCTTTCCAGTTTGCGTGTGTGTGTGTACGTGCGTGCGTGCGTGTGTGTGTGGACGTGTTTAACTATTTTTGTGGGGACCAGAAGTCCCTGCTAAGAAGTAGGAATGTCATTAAATGTGTTAATACCTGTTAATACCTGCACAGCTCGACTCTACTGAATACATGCTTTGAAGTGGTTTGAGTAGTGGGCTCAGGGAAAAGAGTTGGAAATAACTTTCAGGCTAAATAAGCTAACACTAAAATGTTGATATACAGTACAAGCATGGGAGCTGGGACTGGGAACCGGAGGTGTTCATGGACAACCTCCTAGTTATCATAACCATGTATGTAAAGTCTGGGTGGCATGTAGCCTAGTGGTTAGAGCATTGGGCCAGTAACTGAAAGGTTTATATATTAGGCTAAATGGGAGCAACGTGGCACAGACATAAAATGGGATACTTCTGACACCCGATTCCTTGTGTAGTGCAATACTCTTAATCAGAGCCATATAGCCTAGAGCCTTCAGACACAACTCTGGACCTCAAAGCCAGTTCCACTGCATTTTTCCAATGTTCATCTCTAATCAGAGACTGATTTAGACCTGGAAGACCAGGTCGGTGAAATTAAATCTCAGATGGAACAGAAAACCAATAGTCTCCGGAGCTCGTAGGGAAAGAGTTGAATACACCTGGCCTACGCTGGCCTGGAACCATGTACAGTAGAAAAAACATACAGCTCTTGGCTAACTCACACAGCTCTTGGCTAACACACACAGCTCTTGGCTAACTCACACAGCTCTTGGCTAACTCACACAGCTCTTGGCTAACTCACACAGCTCTTGGCTAACTCACACAGCTCTTGGCTAACTCACACAGCTCTTGGCTAACTCACACAGCTCTTGGCTAACTCACACAGCTCTTGGCTAACTCACACAGCTCTTGGCTAACTCACCCAGCTCTTGGCTAACTCACACAGCTCTTGGCTAACTCACACAGCTCTTGGCTAACTCACACAGCTCTTGGCTAACTCACACAGCTCTTGGCTAACTCACACAGCTCTTGGCTAACTCACACAGCTCTTGGCTAACTCACACAGCTCTTGGCTAACTCACACAGCTCTTGGCTAACTCACACAGCTCTTGGCTAACTCACACAGCTCTTGGCTAACTCACACAGCTCTTGGCTAACTCACACAGATTTTTTAACCATGTAGGCTAGTTGAGAACAAGTTCTCATTTACAACTGCGACCTGGCCAAGATAAAGCAAAGCACTGCGACACAAACAACAACACAGAGTGGAATAAACAAACATACAGTCAATAACACAATAGAGAAAAAGTCTATATACCGTGTGTGCAAATGAGGTAAGATAAGGGAGATAAGGCAATAAATAGGCCTTAGTGGCGAAATAATTACAATTTAGCAATTAAACACTGGAGTGATAGATGTGCAAAAGATGAATGTACAAGTAGAGATACTTGGGTGCAAAGGAGCAAAAAAATTATAAATAACAGTATGGGGATGAGGTAGTTGGATGGGCTATTTACAGATGGGCTATGTACAGGTGCAGTGATCTGTGAGCTGCTCGGACAGCTGGTGCTTAAAGTTAGTGAGGGAGATATGGGTCTCCAGCTTCAGGGATTTTTGCAGTTCCTTCCAGTCATTGGCAGCAGAGAACTGGAAGGAAAGGTGGCCAAAGGAGAAATTGGCTTTGGGGGTGACCAGTGAGATATATCTGCTGGAGCGCGTGCTACGGGTGGGTGTTGCTATGGTGACTAGTGAGCTGAGATAAGACGGGGCTTTACCTAGCAAAGACTTGTAGATGACCTGGAGCCAGTGGGTTTGGCGACGAATATAAAGTGAGGGCCAGCCAACGAGGGCATACAGGTCGCAGTGGTGGGTAGTATATGGGGCTTTGGTGACAAAACGGATGGCACTGTGATAGACTGCATCCAATTTGCTGAGTAGAGCATTGGAGGCTATTTTGTAAATTACATCGCCGAAGTCAAGGATCGGCAGGATAGTCAGTTTTACGAGGGTATATTTGGCAGCATGAGTGAAGGATGCTTTGTTGCAAAATAGGAAGCCGATTCTAGATTTAATTTTGGATTGGAGATGTTTGATGTGAGTCTGGAAGGAGAGTTTACAGTCTAACCAGACACCTAGGTATTTGTAGTTGTCCACATATTCTAAGTCAGAACCGTCCAGAGTAGTGATCTTGGACGGGCGGGCAGGTGCGGGCAGCGATTGGTTGAAGAGCATGCATTTAGTTTTACTTGCATTTAAGAGCAGTTGGAGGCCACGGAAGGAGAGTTGTATGACATTGAAGCTCGTCTGGAGGTTAGTTAACACAGTGTCCAAAGAAGGGCCAGATGTATACAGAATGGTGTCGTCTGCGTAGAGGTGGTTTAGAGAATCACCAGCAGCAAGAGCGACATCATTGATGTATACATGGAAAAGAGTCGGCCCGAGAATTGAACCCTGTGGCGCCCTCCGATTTGACACACTGAACTCTGTCTGAGAAGTAGTTGGTGAACCAGGCGAGGCAGTCATTTGAGAAACCAAGGCTGTTGAGTCTGCCGATAAGAATGTGGTGATTGACAGAGTCGAAAGCCTTGGCCAGGTCGATGAATACAGCTGCACAGTATTGTCTCTTATCGATGATAGGACCTTGAGCGTGGCTGAGGTGCACCCATGACCAGCTCGGAAACCAGATTGCATAGCGGAGAAGGTACGGTGGGATTCGAAATGGTCGGTGATCTGTTTGTTGTTTGGCTTTCAAAGACTTTAGAAAGGCAGGGTTGGATGGATATAGGTCTATAACAGTTTGGGTCTAGAGTGTCTCCCCCTTTGAAGAGGGCTTTCCAATCTTTGGGGATCTTAGACGATATGAAAGAGAGGTTGAACAGGGTAGTAATAGGGGTTGCAACAATTTCAGCTGATAATTTTAGAAAGATAGGGTCCAGATTGTATAGCCCTGCTGATTTGTAGGGGTCCAGATTTTGCCGCTCTCTCAGGAACATCAGCTGTCTGGATTTGGGTGAAGGAGAAATGGGGTGGGGGGGGATCTTGACTACACTGTAAAAAAATAAATAATGTAAATTACTGGCAGCACAATAGCGAGTAGGTTACTGTACATTTACAGTAAATGACTAGCAGCACAGAAGCCAGTAAATTACTGTCGATTTACAGGACCTTTACTGTAACACAAATGTACAGCATATTACTGGAACACCTGACTACAGTAACATGCTGTATTTCTAGAATTTACAGTGCATTACTGGAAGCACAGTGGTTACTAAACTGTTGCATATTTACAGTGCAGGCAGCTAGTGTCAACGACGGGCAGTATTTCTGTTGAATGTATTTGATATAGGTATTTCAGTACTTTCAATACCTACTTTGTCATTTTGTATTTCACTGGCCTGAACTACAATTCACGAGGTCTATTTTGTAAAAGTTTAAGTAGAATACATGTGTTCTGTACTGTCAAATATAATATATGCCTCTTAACTTCAACATTCTCAGTAACGGTAACAATCTTTTTACTTGCTATGCCTGTGGTATATGCTTGTTTATGTTAGTTTAATACATTGACTGTAAGTCGCTCTGGATAAGAGTGTCTGCTAAACGACCAAAATGTAAATGTAAAAAAATGAACACTTGAAAAGCACTGTGGGTATTATTCTAATAAGCTACGCCCCCAAACAAGGCCAAGTCATGGCAAGTAAAACGTTTCTGTAACCGTTACGAGGGATGTTGCTGTAGTTAAGGACGCGTTGGTCTTCAACATATCCTGTATTTGTAACAAGATACTTTTTGAAAATATGTTAATGAGACAAAGATTATTTTGCAGCTCACAACATTTTCTCACAATGCACCATAATTCACAGTATGCTGCTGTAAATATACAGCAAAACAGGTAATGCAGTACTGTATAGAATTACAGTAGCTAACTGTGAAAGGTTTTTCTGTAAATTTACAGTGTAGGCCTCAAATAACACGCTATGGACCAAGTTTGTGTGTGTGTGTGTGTGTGTGTGTGTGTGTGTGTGTGTGTGTGTGTGTGTGTGTGTGTGTGTGTGTGTGTGTGTGTGTGTGTGTGTGTGTGTGTGTGTGTTTTCCTGCTACAGACACACAGACAGACTTACACATGATATAAAGCATGTGCTTTCACAGTCAGATCGACTTTGAGAAATTCAATTCCACTCAGCATTGGACAGCTAGTGGTTGTGGATGGAATGGGTTTTGGAGTGAGGACCATCCATTGCTCTCAGTGGGGATGATGTGTCACATTACCATGAATAGTGAATGGAATCTGATACAGTGGGCTCTGAGTCTCTGGCAGTGTGATTTGTATTTTTGTCCTCCTCTCTTTCCTCCCTCGCTCCTTTATCTTTCATTTTCACTCTGACCTTCCATTGCTTGCACACTCATTTTGGAGTCCTTAACCTAAACACATTTTCTGTCTCCTCTCCTCGCCTCTCCTCTCCTCTCCTCTCCTCTCCTCTCCTCTCCTCTCCTCTCCTCTCCTCTCCTCTCCTCTCCTCCTCCCCTCCTCCCTTCTCTTCTCTTCTCTTCTCTTCTCTTCTCTTCTCTTCTCTTCTCTTCTCTTCTCTTCTCTTCTCTTCTCTCCTCTCTTCTCCTCTCTTCTCCTCTCCTCTCCTCTTCTCTTCTCCTCTCCTCGCCTCTCCTCGCCTCTCCTCCTCTACCTTGGGTATCTAATCAATTTCTGGAACAGGGAGGACGGCACTGAGCTCTCAAAAAGAGTCTAACTAATTCATAGCTGGGGAATAAATGGATGTTTCTCAGCTTTTCTCTGCTTCATATATTAAGACTCCATATGAGCATGTGATACACAACACAAGTACAAACAGAGAAAGACAGAATGATCGCTTCACATCTAGATGTGTTTTTCTTTACGTTTCTGACAGCTACTCCTTCAATTGAGAAGCCTCACATCTCTTCTGGACAGGGGGTCCTAGAAGTGACATTGATTCAATCCACATCGCATAAGTATCTCAGTTCCCGCGTTCGCGGAGACGACATTCACGTTAAGCTCTGCATATGTCGGCTCAATCGGAAATTGCCTTTACATTTTAACACGGATTGTCCGCGATAGCGGATTCAAATCCAGCCCTAAATTACCCAGTGATGAATAAATGGGTTAATGAATAAATTGTTCTTACGGGATAGAAATGTTCATTCTACTCAGTATAATTATGTTACGCATGTAACCGCTGCATCTGTGTATCACACAACACACACAAACACACACACACACACTGATCAACAACAACGTCATGTGTCCCCCTTAGTTACGGCGTCGTTACGTGTGTGTGTGTGTGTGTGTGTGTGTGTTAGTGCGGTCACGTGTGTGTGTGTGTGTCTGCTGCCTAGTGGGGAAGGAAGCCTCAGTCAAAGAGTACACACACACACATGACCGCACTAACACACACACACACACACACACACACACACACACACACACACACACACACACACACACACACACACACACACACACACACACACACACACACACACACACACACACAGAAAGGGAATTTCCTACTGTGTGGATATTAATGTAATACAATTAGTAGTAATGATGACCTCACTGCACTACTAAGTGTACTGGCCATGCTGGCTTTATGGATTTATTATTTTAAGGGGTAGATCAGCTTTAATATTGCAGATAGGTTGTGGCTTCTATCAATGTAATTGTCTGCATCATTTCCAATCCGCCATATATGTTTTTGTAAATGTATACAGTGCATTCGGAAACTATTCAGACCCCTTTTCACATTTTTTTATGTTACAGCCTTATTCTGAAATGTATTCATTTTATTTAATACCTCATCAATCTACACACAATACCCCGTAATGACAAAGCAAAAACAGGTGTTTAGAAATGTTTGCAATTTTATTAAAAATAAAAACAGAAATACTTTATAACACAGAAGTATTCAGACCCACCCTTTGCTTTGAGACTCGAAATTGATCTCAGGTACATCCTGTTTCCATGAATCATCCCTGAGATTTTGATTGGAGTCCATCTGTGGTAAATTCAATTGATTGAACATGGTGTGGAAAGGCACCTGTCTATATAAGGTCCCACAGTTTAAGGTGCATGTCAGAGCAAAAACCAAGCCATGAGGTTGAAGGAATTGTCCTTAGAGCTCCGAGACTGGATTGTGTCGATGCACAGATCTGGCGAAGAGTACTGAAAAATATCTGCAGTGTTGAAGATCGTCAAGAACACAGTGGCCTCCATCATTCTTAAATGGAAGAAGTTTGGAACCACCAAGACTCTTCCTGGAGCTGGCCTCCCCGGCCAAACTGAGCAATCGGGGGAGAAGGGCCTTGGTCAGGGAGGTGACCAAGAACACGATGGTCACTCTGACAGAGCTCCAGAGTTCCTCTGTGGAGATGTTAGAACCTTCCAGAATGACAACTATCTCTGCAGCATTCCACCAATCAGGTCGTTGTGGTAGAGTAGCCAGACAAAAGCCACTCCTCAGTAAAAGGCACATGACAGCCCGCTTGGAGTTTGCCAAAAACATCTAAAGGACTCTCAGAACATGAGAAACAAGATTCTCTGGTCTGATGAAACCAAGATTGAACTATTTGGCCTGAACGCCAGGTGTCACGCCTGGAGAAAACCTGGTTTTGAAGCATGGTGGTGGCAGCATCATGCTGTGGGGATGTTTTTCAGAGGCAGGGACTGGGAAACTATTCAGGATCGAGGGAAAGATAAACTGAGCGAATAATTTATGAAAAACTTCTCCAGAGCACTCAGGACCTTAGACTGGGGCGAAGGTTCACCTTCCAACAGGACAACGACCATAAGCACACAGCCAACACAATGCAGGAGTGGCTTTGGGACAAGTCTCTGAATGTCCTTGAGTAGCCCAGCCAGAGCCCGGACTTGAACCCAATCGAACATCTCTGGAGAGACCTGAAAATTGCTCTCCAACCTGACAGAGTTTGAGAGGATCTGCAGAGAAGAATGGGAGAAACTCCACAAATACAGGTCTGCCAAGCTTGTAGCGTCATACCCAAGAAAAATCAAGGCTGCAATCGCTGTCAAAGGTGATTCAACAAAGTACTGAGTAAGGGGTCTGAATATTTATGTCAATTTGACATTTCAGTTTTTTATTTTTAACACATTTTCACATTTTTCCAAAAACCTGTTTTTGCTTTGTCATTATGGGGTACTGTGTGTAGATTGATGAGGGAAAAAACGATTTAATCAATTTTAGAATAAGGCTGTAACGTAACAAAATGTGGAAAATGTGAAGGGGTCTGAATACTTTCCGTATTCTATATATATACACTGCTCAAAAAAATAAAGGGAACACTTAAACAACACAATGTAACTCCAAGTCAATCACACTTCTGTGAAATCAAACTGTCCACTTAGGAAGCAACACTGATTGACAATAAATTTCACATGCTGTTGTGCAAATGGAATAGACAAAAGGTGGAAATTATAGGCAATTAGCAAGACACCCCCAAAAAAGGAGTGATTCTGCAGGTGGTGACCACAGACAACTTCTCAGTTCCTATGCTTCCTGGCTGATGTTTTGGTCACTTTTGAATGCTGGCGGTGCTCTCACTCTAGTGGTAGCATGAGACGGAGTCTACAACCCACACAAGTGGCTCAGGTAGTGCAGTTCATCCAGGATGGCACATCAATGCGAGCTGTGGCAAAAAGGTTTGCTGTGTCTGTCAGCGTAGTGTCCAGAGCATGGAGGCGCTACCAGGAGACAGGCCAGTACATCAGGAGACGTGGAGGAGGCCGTAGGAGGGCAACAACCCAGCAGCAGGACCGCTACCTCCGCCTTTGTGCCAGGAGGTGCACTGCCAGAGCCCTGCAAAATGTCCTCCAGCAGGCCACAAATGTGCATGTGTCTGCTCAAACGGTCAGAAACAGACTCCATGAGGGTGGTATGAGGGCCCGACGTCCACAGGTGGGGGTTGTGCTTACAGCCCAGCACCGTGCAGGACGTTTGGCATTTGCCAGAGAACACCAAGATTGGCAAATTCGCCACTGGTGCCCTGTGCTCTTCACAGATGAAAGTAGGTTCACACTGAGCACATGAGCACATGTGACAGAGTCTGGAGACGCCGTGGAGAACGTTCTGCTGCCTGCAACATCCTCCAGCATGACCGGTTTGGCGGTGAGTCAGTCATGGTGTGGGGTGGCATTTCTTTGTGGGGCCGCACAGCCCTCCATGTGCTCGCCAGAGGTAGCCTGACTGCCATTAGGTACCGAGATGAGATCCTCAGACCCCTTGTGAGACCATATGCTGACACATGCACATTTGTGGCCTGCTGGAGGTCATTTTGCAGGGCTCTGGCAGTGCACCTCCTTGCACAAAGGCGGAGGTAGCGGTCCTGCTGCTGGGTTGTTGCCCTCCTACGGCCTCCTCCACGTCTCCTGATGTACTGGCCTGTCTCCTGGTAGCGCCTCCATGCTCTGGACACTACGCTGACAGACACAGCAAACCTTTTTGCCACAGCTCGCATTGATGTGCCATCCTGGATGAACTGCACTACCTGAGCCACTTGTGTGGGTTGTAGACTCCGTCTCATGCTACCACTAGAGTGAGAGCACCGCCAGCATTCAAAAGTGACCAAAACATCAGCCAGGAAGCATAGGAACTGAGAAGTTGTCTGTGGTCACCACCTGCAGAATCACTCCTTTTTTGGGGGTGTCTTGCTAATTGCCTATAATTTCCACCTTTTGTCTATTCCATTTGCACAACAGCATGTGAAATTTATTGTCAATCAGTGTTGCTTCCTAAGTGGACAGTTTGATTTCATAGAAGTGTGATTGACTTGGAGTTACATTGTGTTGTTTAAGTGTTCCCTTTATTTTTTTGAGCAGTGTATATAGATCAAATGTAATTTTGAGTATTTTACTTTGCAAGGCATAATTTACATTAATTAAATTTAAACAGTCATGGTCCCCTGCAGGTTTTGTTTAGTTCCAGGTTTGTTCAAAGGACATCCCTAAGGACGTTTTTAGGACGTTCTTAGAACGTTGTGTCATGATACCCTGGAGCTTTTTGTCTAGTTGCGGTGAAAATATGGTAAATCTACAAAAAGTTCCTGTATTTTTACAGATAAATTAAGTCATTTTTGTTAAAGGACAGTAGGCTGCTGACTTGTGACTCAACCGCACTTGGGATTGGAACTTACACTCTCGTGGTTGTTGTTAGCTACCGGAAGTTCCTGCTGCACCACCAGGTCTGTGGACATAATGGAGATTGGCAAGAATACATTTCTGAAAAAAAGTTGCAGTAAAAATAAAGTAAATATATACAACAACTTGAAGGCGTTATTTCGATACAATGACAGTATGCTGCTGTATTCTGATTTGAATTACTGTAAAATCTTATACTGTGACCACAATTGGGACTCAGCCTTAAATGGAATTTGAACTCATAATCGATTGGTCACTAGCAACTTGAAACTTCCTGCTACAGTGCAGCTACATCACCAGATCTGTGAGCTTGAAAGAGGTACGACCACAGACTTATTGGCAAGAGTCCATGTCCGCACTATGCTAAAAGATTCCCAGAATCAAATAAATAATTATCCAATTATTACCACCAACATAACATCAGCGTTAAACTAGCAGTGCTCAAGGACACTTGACGTAGAGTATACATCAATTCTTTGGAGATTTGAACTTGCTTAATACTGTTTTGAAGTGCATCGATGTTTCTGCAGTGCCACCACGTTCATACTTACTACTTGGAACACATATTAACACACTCGCAAACATGAAGGTTATGGTTAGGGTACACTACAGTGTTGTTGCCTGCGGTACAAAAAGGTCAAAGGTAAACTTCACAGGTACACAAACTAACTCAAATGGTGTAGTTCGGTACCTTGTAGTAGTGATGTGAAACCGAGGCTTTCTGAACAAATTGTCCCAAAAAACGATGAATTACTCAGAGCTTCATTATCAGTTCACAATGCACATTAGTGACATCTGCTGGTAAGCAATAAATAGCAGCGTGTGATTATCAGATAGATGTTGAGGTTTCTTCACTACTGTATTTGTCAGAACTCCGTGACACAGCGATAAGTCGTTGGCTTTAGTAGCCTATAATCAGTTGGAATAGCAGGTTCGCATCTTACATCATGCTTCCCTTTGTTGATTTCGATATTACTATAATATATTTCTGGCATTATTTAGGATGCTTAAGACATAAGTTTATACTATACTAAATAAAACACATGATTTGAACAACAGTGCAGAAAGTGTAGTTTCACATAATAAAATGTTGTTTATTTTACCTTCATTTCACTAGGCAAGTCAGTTAAGAACTAATTCTTATTTTCAATGACGGCCTAGGAACAGTGGGTTAACTGCCTTGTTCAGGGGCAGAACAACAGATTTTTACTTTGTCAGCTCGGGGATTCGATCTAGCGACCTTTAGGTTACTTGGCCAATGTTAAATGGTGTGCCTTCAACGGGATATGACTACATACGCTCACATCCCTGAATGATCCATAGTTCCCTACTCTACCTGCTGGGATACCGGTCATGTGAAACTGTCTTTACAAAATCCTAACTATATTTCTATGTTCAGTGTCAAGTAGAGGTTGGTGTTTTGAAAGCAGCTTGGAATCAAAGAAAGCACCGGAACCCACAACTAAATCAGTGGGATCTCACATTTTCCATCAAACGGTTTGAAAGAGCATGTGATCAAACAAAGCTTTGATGACGTATTTCTGATAAAGTGATACACGCATCGTCACACTGCTTCAACGCTGCTTAGTGATTTCGACGCATGCCTCGGAGCTACGGTATCATTCTAGATATCATTCTAGGTATAATTCTAGATCACCTGCACTCAACACACAGAGACACATACAAAGCTCTCCCTTCTCCCTCCATTTGGTAAATCTGACCACAATTCTATCCTCCTGATTCCTGGTTACAAGCAGAAATTAAAGCAGGAAGCACCAGTGACTCGGTCTATAAAAAAGTGGTCAGATGAAGCAGATGCTAAACTACAGGACTGTTTTGCTAGCACAGACTGGAACATGTTCCGGGATTCTTCCGATGGCATTGAGTAGTACCCAACATCAGTCACTGGCTTTATCAATAAGTGCATTGAGGAAGTCGTCCCCACAGTGACTGTACGTACATACCCCAACCAGAAGCCATGGATTACAGGCAACATTCGCACTGAGCTAAAGGGTAGAGCTGCCGCTTTCAAGGTGCAGGACTCTAACCCGGAAGCTTATAAGAAATCCTGCTATGCCCTCCGACGAACCATCAAACAGGCAAAGTGCCAATACAGGGCTAAGATTGAATCATGCTACACCGACTCCGACGCTCGTCGAATGTGGCAGGGCTTGCAAACTATTAAAGACTACAAAGAGAAGCACAGCCGCAAGCTGCCCAGTGACACGAGCCTATCAGACGAGCTAAATCACCTCTATGCTCACTTCGAGGCAAGCAACACTGAGGCATGCATGAGAGCATCAGCTGTTCCGGACAACTGTGTGATCACGTTCTCCGTAGCCGACGTGAGTAATACCTTTAAACAGGTCAACATTCACAAGGCCGCGGGGCCAGACGGATTACCAGGACGTGTGCTCCGGGCATGTGCTGACCAACTGACAAGTGTCTTTACTGACATTTTCAACAAGTCCCTGTCTGAGTCTGTAATACCAACATGTTTCAAGCAGACCACCATAGTCCCTGTGCCCAAGAACACCAAGGTAACCTGCCTAAATGACTACCGACCCATAGCACTCATGTCTGTAGCCATGAAGTGCTTTGAAAGGCTGGTAATGGCTCACATTAACACCATCATCCCAGAAACACTAGACCCACTCCAATTTGCATACTGCCCAAACAGATCCATAGATGATGCAATCGCTATTGCACTCCACACTGCCCTTTCCCACCTGGACAAAAGGAACACCTTCGTGAGAATGCTATTCATACAGCTCAGTGTTCAACACCATAGTACCCTCAAAGCTCATCACTAAGCTACGGATCCTGGGACTAAACACCTCCCTCTGCAACTGGATCCTGGACTTCCTGATGGGCCACCCCCAGGTGGTGAGGGTAGGTAGCAACACATCCGCCACGCTGATCCTCAACACTGGAGCCCCTCAGAGATACGTGCTCAGTCCCCTCCTGTACTCCCTGTTCACCCACGACTGCGTGGCCAGGCACGACTACAATGCCATCATTAAGTTTGCTGGCGACATAACAGTGGTAGGCCTGATCACCGACAGCCTATAGGGAGGAGGTCAGAGACCTGGCCGGGTGGTGCCAGAATAACAACCTCTCCCTCAACGTAATCAAGACAAAGGAGATGATTTGTCGACTACAGGAAAAGGAGGACCGAGCATGACCTCATTCTCATCAACGGGGCTGTAGTGGAGCATGTTGAGAGCTTCAAGTTCCTTGGTGTCCACATCACCAACAAACTAGAATGGTCCAAACACACCAAGACAGTCGTGAAGAGGGCACGACAAAGCCTATTCCCCCTCAGGAAACTAAAAAGATTTGGCATGCGCCCTCAGATCCTCAAAAGGTTCTACAGCTGCAACATCGAGAGCATCCTGACTGGTTGCATAACTGCCTGGTACAGCAACTGCTCGGCTTCCGACCGCAAGGCGCTACAGAGGGTAGTGCGTCCCATCCAGGACCTCTACACCAGACGGTGTCAGAGGAAGGCCCTAAAAATTATCAAAGACCCCAGCCACTCCAGTCATAGACTGTTCTCTCTACTACCGCATGGCAAGCGGTACCGGAGTGCCAAGTCTAGGACAAAAAGGCTTCTCAACAGCTTTTACCCCCAAGCCATATGACTCCTGAACAGGTAACCAAATGGCTACCCGGACTATTTGCATTGTCCCGCCCCAACCCCTCTTTTACGCTACTGCTACTCTCTGTTTATCATATATGCATAGTCACTTTAACCATACCTACATGTACATACTACCTCCTTTTTCACTGTCTTTTTTACTGTTGTTTTTATTTCTTTACTTATCTATTGTTCACCTGATACCTATTTTTTTACTTAAAAATTGCACTGTTGGTTAGGGCCTGTAAGTAAGCTTTTCACTGTAAGGTCTACAGTACACCTGCTGTTTTCGGTGCACGTGACAAATAAACTTTGATTTGATAATGGGACATTTTGAATGTAATTTAAGATCATTAAATTATTATTATATTACAATTATATATAATTACTCTTTGATATGTGGGGCTCATTAGCATATTTGGCGGCGTGGTTACATACATGTCTATTTTTACCAACTGTCTGTAGAAGTGTTGTGGGAGTTTAAGTATTTGATAGCTATGCCAGCACAAATGGAGTACTTAGTTCACATGGTCTGTTCTGTAAATTAAGAGAATGTGTTAGTAATGCTGTGATTATGCATTTTCCAATAATTTTATGGAAAATGTGTTGCTCGAAGCTGTGAATGTGTTATTTCTTTACTGGAAGCTACTTGCCAGTAAGTTATTGTAAAAGTAACAATAACTTACTGGCTAAATGTTGCTAATAACCTACAGGACATTCGCTGCCTCTTACAATCTTGCCAGTGACCTATAAAACACTTGGTGCCACTAGCAATGGTGCCAGTAACCTACAGAACACTTGGTGCCACTAGCAATGGTGCCAGTAACCTACAGGACACTTGGTGCCACTAGCAATGGTGCCAGTAACCTACAGGACACTTGGTGCCACTAGCAATGGTGCCAGTAACCTATAGAACACTTGGTGCCACTAGCAATGGTGCCAGTAACCTACAGGACACTTGGTGCCACTAGCAATGGTGCCAGTAACCTACAGGACACTTGGTGCCACTAGCAATGGTGCCAGTAACCTATAGAACACGTGGTGCCACTAGCAATGGTGCCAGTAACATACTGTGCCTTCACTGACTCTTCTGTTGACATCACTTGCTGATTGGCAGCATATTGTAACAGACTCAGCCTATCAGAAGATTGCAGGCGTGGCTTATTCGAGGTGTGGCTTTCAGCTAGCTCTTGTTGGTCTCCTATAAGAGGGAATGTCATCCCAGTTAATCTGGTCTGTTCATAAACACCAAGCTTGTAATTATATATCATTTTTTAACATGTGGGATGCATTGTTGAGCGTTACATCCCAAAGGGGTTAAAGAAGAATGATAGAAAGTGTAAGCAGAGTGAGTTGAAGACAGGTGGAGAAATGGAAGTGAATGAGGGCGAAGAATCCGAGGTGGTAGGTGTGGTGAAGTTCTCGGAGCCCGAGGGTCAGGATAAAGATGAGTCTGTGACAGTAGGAGTAAAGTTTTGGGATAAAGTGGACCCTTGCCATTTGAGGTTTCAGGGTGGGTGAAAAGAGAGTTGGGTGCTGTGGAATCGGTGAGGGTAACCAGAAGTGGTCTTGTGATAATTGTTTGTGTTTCTGCTGGTCAGAGGGAGCAGGCACTCAGTGTTAAACGAATGGGGGCAAGAGATGTGAATCGTTTTGCTCTCAAGAAAAGGGCGTCATTGAAAGGAGTGATTACTGGGGTAGCGGTAAATGTGAAGCTGACCAACTGAAGGGGAAGATTCCCGGTGTTTGTGATGCTCGTCGTTTGATGCGACGCAGACTGGGTGGCTTGAGTGGAGAAACAGAAGAGTCATTGTCTGTTCTTTTGAGCTTTGATGTTGAGTCTTTGCCTGAAAAAGTGATGTTAGGATATATAAGTTAACCTGTACGAGCTCTTGTGCCGATTACATTACGTTGTTACAGGTGTCAAGCTTATGGACATGTGGCAGCAGTGTGTAGGAGGGAGGTTCCTACTGTAGGTGTGAGAAGGGTGCAGAAGGGCATGAGACAAAGGAATGTGTAGCATTGGGGAAAGTAGTGGAATGTGTCAATTGTAGAGGTGCCCATGGGGCAGGGGATCAGAAATGTCGGGTGCGAGAAAGGCAGTTTGAGATTTCCAGGGTTAGAGTAGTGAAGAAAGTAGAGGAAGATGGGTCAAGGGGGAGGGATACTGAAAGGAGTGGTGTGACTAGTAGATCTATACCAGTACAGAGGGAGGGATACTGAGAGGAGTGGTGTGACTAGTAGATCTGTACCAGTACAGAGGGAGGGATACTGAGAGGAGTGGTGTGACTAGTAGATCTGTACCAGTACAGAGGGAGGGATACTGAGAGGAGTGGTGTGACTAGTAGATCTATACCAGTACAGAGGGAGAGATACTGAGAGGAGTGGTGCGACTAGTAGACCTATACCAGTACAGAGGGAGGGATACTGAGAGGAGTGGTGTGAGTAGATCTGATATACGAGTGATATATGTTTCAGTAAGATTGGATTTTTGGCATTTATACCAATGGTTATCAGCTGTACTGCAGGGATGAAACATAAATCTCAGAAAATGGAGGTTGTGGTGGGAGATGCTGAGATGTATTTGGGTGTGCGAGACTTGACATCAGAAGAGTTATAGGATGCATTAAGTGGTGGTATCCCATCCTTTCAGGCTGTTGGCCTGAGGTAGGACTAAATAGATTTAAATAGTGAAGTATTCTTTTTTATTTTTTTTGTGAGTGTAGTGTTAGATGGTAGGGTATTTATTTATTATTATAATTGTGTATTTTTTAAAGCAAACTATAAGGGAGTTATACTCCAGTCTAGTAGGTGGTGGTAATGCAACATTTCTTGGATGCCAACCGCCGTTAAAGTTCAGCGAAGAAGAGGCCTGTAGTCTGCCAGTTACTCAGCGTTGTTAAAGGCCAGACATAAACTCAGCAAAAAAAGAAACGTCCCTTTTTCAGGACCCTGTCTTTCAAAGATAATTCGTAAAAATCCAAATAACTTCACAGATCTTCATTGCAAAGGGTTTAAACAGTGTTTCCCATGCTTGTTCAGTGAACCATAAACAATTAATGAACATGCACCTGTGGAACGGTCGTTAAGACACTAACAGCTTACAGACGGTAGGCAATTAAGGTCACAGTTATGAAAACTTAGGACACTAAAGAGGCCTTTCTACTGACTCTGAAAAACACCAAAAGAAAGATGCCCAGGGACCCTGCTCATCTGTGTGAACATGCCTTAGGCATGCTGCAAGGAGGCATGAGGACTGCAGATGTGGCCAGGGCAATAAATTGCAATGTCCGTACTGTGAGATGCCTAAGACAGCGCTACAGGGAGACAGGACGGACAGCTGATCGTCCTCGCAGTGGCAGACCACATGTAACAACACCTGCACAGGATCGGTACATCCGAACATTATACCTGCGGGACAGGTACAGGATGGCAACAACAACTGCCTGAGTTACACCAGGAACGCACAATCCCTCCATCAGTGATCAGACTGTCTGCAATAGGCTGAGAGAGGCTGGACTGAGGGCTTGTAGGCCTGTTGTAAGGCAGGTCCTCACCAGATATCACCGGCAACAACGTCGCCTATGGGTACAAACCCACCGTTGCTGGACCAGACAGGACTGGCAAAAAGTGCTCTCCACTGACGAGTGGCAATTTTGTCTCACCAAAGGTGATGGTCGGATTCGCGTTTATCGTCGAAAGAATGAGCGTTACACCGAGGCCTGTACTCTGGAGCGGGATCGATTTGGAGGTGGAGGGTCCGTCATGGTCTGGTGCGGTGTCACATCATCATCAGACTGAGCTTGTTGTTATTGCAGGCAATCTCAACGCTGTGCGTTACAGGGAAGACATCCTCCTCCCTCATGTGGTACCCTTCCTGTAGGCTCATCCTGACATGACCCTCCAACATGAAAATGCCACCAGCCATACTGCTCGTTCTGTGTGTGATTTCCTGCAAGACAAGAATATCAGTGTTCTGCCATGGCCAGCGAAGAGCCCGGATCTCAATCCCATTGAGCACGTCTGGGACCTGTTGGATCGGAGGGTGAGGCTAGGGCCATTCCCCCCAGAAATGTCCGGGAACTTGCAGGTACCTTGGTGGAAGAGAGGGGTAACATCTCACAGCAAGAACTGGCAAATCTGGTGCAATCCATGAGGAGGAGCTGCACTGCAGTACTTAATGCAGCTGGTGGCCACACCAGATACTGACTGTTACTTTTGATTTTGACCCTCTCTTTGTTCAGGGACACATTATTCCATTTCTGTTAGTCACATGTCTGTGGAACTTGTTCAGTTTATGTCTCAGTTGTTGAATCTTGTTATGTTCATACAAATATTTACAAATGTTAAGTTTGCTGAAAATAAACGCAGTTGACAGTGAGAGGACGTTTCCTTTTTTGCTGAGATTATATATCAATGTGATACCAAAGAACCATACAATATTCCATTTATTGCTAGTCATAATGTTATTGTAATACTTCAAATGTTAACGCATCCAACTGGTATTTACGATTTCACAACTGGTAAATTCCCACCTCCTACATGGTTACAAATGCAGCTGTATATTTAATATATTCGGTAGACAAATTTACTATTATACTAGATTATGCGCACATGTACCCTAAAAGGTACCGACCAGTACTATTTGAGTTCCTATGTGTACCTCGTGTGTACCTTGACCAGTGAAAAAACGCTATACTGTAACCATGCTCTCTTTTTTCTCTGTGTGTGTTTTTTTTCCTTCTTGGAAACAAATAAGCATTTTGTCGCTGAGACATTAATACAGTCCAGACTGAAAGGTTGCAAGTTCAAATCCCGAGAGCGTTTAATCCCACTTTGTGCTAGAGTCTATCAGCTCCATGCTAGTGGACACCTGCAAAGCCATTATTTTGCCAGTGTAAGATGAGGAACTGCATCAGAGCTGTCAAATCCACAAAACGTCTTCCGGCCTTATACCTGAAGCGGAAATTGCCATTGGCTGCACAGAATTGCATTAAGAGAGATACCATGTAGCCTTGTTTACAAGCTGGAACAGGAGATGTAATCTACACCTCAATTAGGCTGATAGAAATCCTCATAATTTTGTGGAATGATTTTCAATTTGAGTGTCATTATTTCAATATAGCCTACACGTTCTCGTTCTGAGTAGAAGTGGCGTGGCTTCCTGATGATGACCACATGAACTCCCCGATTCGACAGCTCTAATGCAGTTACGCCTCTGACACAGTCAAAACACCAGCTATGCGGGTGTCGGCTATCGCGTGTTGAATCTAGGCCTTAATGTCTAGTGTCCCTGAGCACTACTACTTTTTAGTTGCTGTCAGATAATCGCACACTTATTGACTTGATTCTGGGCAACTTTTAGCAACGTGCAAAAATGTATTCTTGACGGGACAAAAAGTACCTAAGTGCATTGCTATTGACAGTAAATAAACTACAAAACACTAATAGAGTATCCTATTACTGTAGAAATGTACCGTAAAATAAATGTACAATTTACCACAAAATAAACACTAATGGCTAACAGTGTAGTTTCATGTTATCACATGTTGAACCAAATGATTTCACATGTTTTTGGAACACTTCACATGTGGAAAACTTGTTTTTGGAACACTTCACATGTGATCACTTTTTCAAATGTGCAATTCCATGTGTTATTGCTGTTCAGCTAAAGGGATGACCCCACCTGGGATTTGAACTCAGAACCACTGGATTGGAAGTAGACTGATCATTCTGCTACGCCACAAAGTCAGCAGTGTTTCCTTAAACTTTCATTACCTATAAGACATCTCTGCACTTATCAAAAGAGCGTCATCTGCACTGCTATTATAGACATCAGTTAATCTGACTATTCTCTCATCATTGATTTCATTTACTTATTTCAGTCATTTGAGTGATTCTGTATATTATTTTAATGTTACCCCTGAATCACTATGATAAATATAATCGTTTTTAACAAAGCTGAGATTTACGTTGATGCCCAAAGTGTAGGAATACAGGTGAAATCAGTTACCGACAACAGACATTGTGGCGGAGCAGGAAGATTGGAATGCTGTGAACCAACAGGTTATTAGTTCAAATCCCAGGTAACAACATGTTGAACATGAATTACTCTATAAATACACACAATGTTGTCAAATATGTATGTTAAAAGCACTGTGTATCAGAATGACTCCTTTTGGTTTGCAGAAATCTCGTGTGAAAATTTGAATCCACATGCGAAAGGTTATGTGATCAAGAGCTGCATGTAGCCACGTCTGCACACGTTGTTCGTATCCTTTACTAGTTAGTGAGTTATTATCCCAGTTAAAAAATTATTTGTAGTCAGCAATAGGGGAGGGATTTTTTTCTAGACATCTTTGAAAACCAAGTCAG
Source organism: Salvelinus alpinus (assembly GCF_045679555.1). Lineage (NCBI taxonomy): Eukaryota > Metazoa > Chordata > Actinopteri > Salmoniformes > Salmonidae > Salvelinus > Salvelinus alpinus. The sequence continues at coordinate 9,434,542 of NC_092088.1, read as the reverse complement.
GTAAAGAGCTTTTTTATGTTTTAAAGGGGCAGTGTTGTATTTTGAGACAGGCTTGAATAAGCTAGGTAGCCAATAGGCAGAGGGAAGCATAATTTGTCTGATTCTCTGTAATAATGGTACGGGAATAATAATGCATTTTATTTTGTAAAGTGGTTTCTTGCATCAAACAACATAACACCATGTTCAGTCACCTCCATGTCTGAAGGACAAGTAGATAAACAGGTTAATGTAAAGCCCTGCATGTTTTTTTCCCCAAAAGTCTCATGGAATGTAGGCCTACATTGAACACCAAACTTTGGCTGCTACTGTAGGCTGAATACTAGGACAGCTATTTCCATGTCGAGCACACAGCCATGCAATCTCCATAGACAAACACTGGCAGTAGAATGGCCTTACTGAAGAGCTCAGTCACTTTGTGGCACCTTCATAGGACGCCACCTTTCCAACAAGTCAGTTTGTCAAATTTCTCCCCTCTAGAGTTTCCCCTGTCAACTGTAAATGCTGTTATTGTGAAGTGGAAAGGTCTAGGAGCAACAACAGCTCAGCCGTGAAGTGGTAGAACACACAAGCTCACAGAACAGGAAATGCTGAAGCGCGTAAAAATCGTCTGTCCTCGGTTGCAACACTCACTACTGAGTTCCAAACTGCCTCTGGAAGCAACATCAGCACAAGAACTGTTTGTCGGGAGCTTCATTAAAACGGTTTCCATGGCCAAGCAGCCGCACACAAGCCAAAGATCACCATGCGCAATGCCAAGCGTCAGCTGGAGTGGTGTAAAGCTCGCTACCATTGGACTCTGGAGTGATGAATCACGCTTCACCATCTGGCAGTCCGACGGAAGAATCTGAGCACGCTATCTGCCAGAATGCATAGTGCCAACTGTAAAGTTTGGTGGAGGAGGAATAATGGTCTTGGGCTGTTTTTCATGGTTCAGGCCCCTTAGTTCCAATGAAGGGAAATCTTAATGCTACAGCATACAATGACATTCTACACCCCTCCCAGCTAATGGTATCAAGTTCTACTGTAGCCAAATGTAGGGCACTATATAGTGAATAGCATGCCATGTCAGCAACAGGAAATTCCTGTTGTGCAGGAAATTTCCTGCAACATCCGGGTGATCAAATTAAGATCCTACATCTGTAGTTAGCATTGTGTACTGTACCAGGCAGTTACCGATTGTGTTTGAGTTCTTCGAAGCATGTTAATGTCAGTTCATGAACCCCTCAGACTTCATCCCAAATGACCCCCTAGTCCCTACCATAGGGCTCTGGTCAAAAGTAGTGCTCTACATAGGGAATAGGGGGCCATTTAGGGTATAATTTAGGGTGCCATTTCGGACACTTCCTTCACATTGTCTAGTTTGGCGTACCATCTCATCTGTTAAATAGATTATGCTGTAGCTAGTACTGAGCGAGTAGTCCTTTTTGAGGTCGGTTTCGGTTCGATTATTAAAAAAGCATCACGTTTTTCAGTTTCTATTTTTTTATTTTTAAATGTGCTATGCATTACGTGGGTTGAATGCTGTAACACAGAATAAAACAATTAATAGCAGTCACATTACTTTAAACCTCTTAAGGAACCACCCCTTTTTTTCAACAAATGTGTTATATTTGAAGCCTTAATTATTTCATTCCAAGTCAACATCTCATCTCTATAGAGTTACTAGAGTTACTGCCTATGCTGTTTGACAAAATCACTATTTTAGTATTTCTTCAAAGTAAATATGGCATACTTTTATTATGACTGCTGAATATCTAAGATCATGTATTTTCAGGCTCGCTAAACTTTCCATCCCTCGATCGGTGCATTCTCTCTTCTCTCAGCGGGGCGCGCAATGGATTATAGTCATTGTAGTTAATTACCAAATTTTCTGCGGTAAACTATGTACAATGTTGGCCTGTTGGAAATTACAACTCCCTACTACATCTCACAGTTCAGGATTGATCTAATTTATCTCTACATTTAAAAAAAAAAACTCCACATCGAGCTAAAAAAAAAAGGAGAAAAAGTTATTGATTTATCCAGATTTATCCAGAACTAGTTGGCATTCTGTCATTACCACCAACTCTGCTCTCACTAAAAATGATCTCAGAACTGTATTTTGCATACATTTCAGGAAATTACAAGAAGTTGCCCAATTTGTATAAAAATAAATGGTTGGTTACATCATTCTGTCAACCCTCCTAAAACATACTATAATGATGGTGTGTAGTAATCACTTTCTTAGAGTACAGTAACATCCAGGTCCTTTTGATTGGTCAACAGGGTTCTCTGAACCTGACAAGCTGTAACATCCAGGTCCTTTTGATTGGTCAACAGGGTTCTCTGAACCTGACAACCTGTAACATCCAGGTCCTTTTGATTGGTCAACAGGGTTCTCTGAACCTGACAACCTGTAACATCCAGGTCCTTTTGATTGGTCAACAGGGTTCTCTGAACCTGACAACCTGTAACATCCAGGTCCTTTTGATTGGTCAACAGGGTTCTCTGAACCTGACAACCTGTAACATCCAGGTGAGTTAAGAGGAAGCCGACTCCTCCCCCGGAGGAAGGCTGTTGTCTATTTGCAGTTTGCGTCTCAAATGACACTCTATTCCCCACTCTGTTGTAGTGCACTATATAGGGAATGGGTTGCCATTAGGTCTTGGTTCATAGTAGTGCACTATATAGGGAATAGGTTACCATTTGCAACACCCCTGCTGATTGGGTGAAGTGGCTCTGACAGGCCCTGGTGCTGTGCCACACAGGATTACTGTGACAGGCGGCTCTGACAGGCCCTGGTGCTGTGCCACACAGTGAAGTGGCTCTGACAGGCCCTGGTGCTGTGCCACACAGGATTACTGTGACAGGCCCTGGTGCTGTGCCACACAGGATTACTGTGACAGGCCCTGGTGCTGTGCCACACAGGATTACTGTGACAGGCCCTGGTGCTGTGCCACACAGTGAAGTGGCTCTGACAGGCCCTGGTGCTGTGCCACACAGGATTACTGTGACAGGCCCTGGTGCTGTGCCACACAGGATTACTGTGACAGGCCCTGGTGCTGTGCCACACAGTGAAGTGGCTCTGACAGGCCCTGGTGCTGTGCCACACAGTGAAGTGGCTCTTACAGGCCCTGGTGCTGTGCCACACAGGATTACTGTGACAGGCCCTGGTGCTGTGCCACACAGTGAAGTGGCTCTGACAGGCCCTGGTGCTGTGCCACACAGGATTACTGTGTCAGGACTTAGCTGCATTAGTTCACTCCACTCGTTAAAGGTTTATTTCAGGACTGGAGACTCCATGTTAAGCAGCTCAGACGACACAGTGACAGGCGCTGGCGCGTTACGCCACTGTTTTGATGTCTGCCACGCTTACCTCGCCTGGGACCAGAGCACATGATTGGGAGTAGAGACAAAACTGAGAAAGACAACATTGCAAACAACTGCAAAGGAGTAGATTAACTGTATTTTACGTTAAGGTTATGCATGCCAGCGTCTGCTACACAAAGATAGACGAAGTTAAAACGACACAACGTGACACAATGTGATAGTCTAAGATTACGGTTTGAACGTACAAATACGTTAAAAAATATATATATGCACTGTCAGACTGTCAATCCGTCTGCTAAATGGCATATTATATTATTATAATAGAACAAAAAACACATTCAATACACCAAACATTATTAGGTTAAATCTAGTTTACTCCAGACTATATGGGGATGTAATGTAATGTAAGACTACGTAACTTGGGGAGAATTGGTCATTCACAAACTTCCTCCGTGGGATTCAGTGTTGTGTGGTTTTCTCCACTTCCTTTAAAGGGATGATCCTGCTTCTTTTAGTTCTGCCTCCACACTAAGTATCTACACAGAATAGATCTGCCTCCACACTAAGTATCTTAGTGTAAGGAACCAAAAGTGACCCAATAAATCTTCTTGGTCACAACTATACAACAACCTCCATAGCATGAAATGTCTTGGCTGAAAGACACCTGGGTTCAGTTACTATATGAAATAATTTCCAATACTTTATCCTGGCTTGATTGAGCTTGCCTTAGCATAAAACTGTATACCCCACCCATCTGGCACTCCAGGCAGGCTAAAGTAAACGGTTAAAGTATTTTATAGATTTCAAATAGTATTTGAACCCAGGTGTGGTAGAGTATAGCTCTTTTTTGAAGACTCATCCTTTTACAGCTGTACAGTTACAGCGGCATGCTGAGAATCACACCATTTCCAGGTAAGGTCAGTGGAGTCAGATTGAAGAGCGGCTGCATGGCAGAATACCTTGCTGTGTTTATTACAGTGCTTGGAGGGATACATCAGGGAGACTTCTAGAAGTAAAGCTATTGGCTATTAAAAAAAAACTGTATTACATTAACATGACTTGAACCTTAAGTTTGGTCCACTTTTAAGTTGATCTCTGGTTGTATTACCTTCAAATCACTCAGCATGAACATGGCATTAAGAGCACTGTGGTATTTGTATTACAACGTAGGTCACTGAGTGTCCTTTGTCTAGTCAATCATGAGACATCATTCAATCTAATCACAGGTGCTTCTCCCCAAAGTCTATTTGAATGGAGAGTCAGCCACCATACCGCTATTGACAAGCTACATTGGACCCATGGTTTCCCAAGCCAGCTAAATAAACAATTAACATTAAGTTCACCACCTTGTACAAATACCATTCTTCCAATGTGAAACCTACTGCAATGAGAGTGCATGATGATGATGTTGTTTGGATATAGCCTGTACCATAGAATTAGAATGTGAGAATGGAACATTCTAATTCCATGGTCTGTACAGTAGTGTAACCATAGAATTAGAATGTCAGAATGGAACATTCTAATTCCATGGCCTGTACAGTAGTGTAACCATAGAATTAGAATGTCAGAATGGAAAACTTCCTTTATCTTCCTTTTAACTTCACAACGACCGGCTCAGTAAACTTCTGGCCAGTCAGGAACTGCCACACCCCTCCTCTGTAGAACTCGTTCCCAAAGGAATAGAGCCACGCGTTGAAAATAGGGTTCGTTTTCGCCAAAACAGGAAGCAACTAGGAAATTAATAAAGATGTTTTCTTGTTAAAAGATTTAAATAAAACAATCTCCATTCAAATTTCATTGAACTAAAGAATTATCAAGCACAGAGAGAAAGGAAGACAAAAAAAGACCAAAAAAATAGAATAAAAGGGAAAAAGGTAGAAGAAGAACTGCTCACCATTCTCAGCTTTGGAGAGACCAGTCTGGCGTTGCCAAAGCAGGCGTAGATACACATGATTTCGTAGGGTCCCCAGCAGAACAACAGAACCCTCAGTGGTAAACTGGTGTTCCACTGGAATACAAGGACAGTCAATCAATTTTATTGAATGGGACTTTTAAGGGTTAGTGCTATCTGGAATCTTTGGGATGTCCCTACCATAAACCCTAACCCCTACACTTACCCGTACTTTAATCCTGTTTAGACTTTTCTGGCTTTTAAGTCACACAATAACATATCAGCATCACATAATGTATAAAAGAGCAGAAGATAGTGACTGTTATGTACCCCCACACAGAACATAGTGACTGTTATGTACCCCCACACAGAACATAGTGACTGTTATGTACCCCCACACAGAACATAGTGACTGTTATGTACCCCCACACAGAACATAGTGACTGTTATGTACCCCCACACAGAACATAGTGACAATGGAAACAGGATGCACCTGAGCTCAACTTTGAGTCTCATAGCAAAGGGTCTGAATTCTTATGTAAATAAGGTATTTCTGTTAAGACAAAGATTAATGGTATTGTTAAAATGCGTTGTAATATGTTCAAAGAACATTCAAATGTTCAAACGGTAGAATGTTAGAGGGTTTACCCTGTGCTTGTGGATCTTCTTGAAGTATGCATGAATGGCGTCGTAGTTGGACTTCATGACATAAGCAGGGAAGATAAGGTAGAAGACAGTCAGGGCCCCCATATAGGTAATGTAGTCCCTGTTGAATGGAGATGAACACAGACGATGTAACGACATATACTGTATTATACTGTGCATCTTTATACATGGGGCATCCTCACTCGTCTAGGGTTCCTAATTCTGGTCATTTGCCAAAAATTCCCCGGTTTTCCAGGAATCCTAGCGGATTCCGCAGTTCCTGATTTATTCCCTCCTGATTCCGGGAATCCTTCAACTGAGATTTATGGAAAACCTGGGAATGTTGCAACCATAGTCAGCGGGAGACATTGCTAGACAGCTTTGTTTTTATTTGTCCAAAACGAATAATCCCAATCCATTAGAGGTTTTTGTCAGTGCTCGCTCTGTGTGTGAAACGCTGCATGTTTTCAACTGGGGTAAAGAGACTTCTTTTGTTGTAATCTGCTAGATTGTCTTAAATCTCAGTTTCTGTATTCCATTGTTTACATTTGACTAAACCAAACAGTGATGTCAACAGCTGGTTTAAACAGAAGGGTATTTGGGAGTCAATCTTTATAGACTTTGTAAAGTCTTGTAGGGTCTCTGGTTGAAACATCAACACGTGCAGAAGGTAACAGTGTGTGAGGAAGTTGTTGTTTTACAATGAAATTACCTTTAGGTCTGGGATTCCCTGCACCACAGATGAGAGAGAACATGAGGGTGTGTGCACATTTCATTTTCTGACTAAGTCGCTCTGGATAAGATTGTCTGCTAAATAACCTATATTTTAATATAAATGTAGCCTACTTGTCTCCTTTGGTGTAGTCTAGAGTGCAGCAGGTCCTCATGGGCTCAAAGTCATAAACTCCCCAACCAATCAGAGGGACGGCGGCCCAGAAGATAGCCAAACCCCAGGTTATGATAGAAATAGTCCAGGCCGTGCTCCAAAACAGCTTCTGATCTGGAACATAATAAAATTTAATAAGTTTATTGGAATTTAATAAGTTTATTGGAATTTGCAAGAGTATGTTTGTAGCTTTGTAGATGTATATAGTACATCAATAAATATTTTTTTAAATCAATAACATAGTAAATGACATGAACACATACTGGGAAAGGGGATACCTAGTCAGTTGTACAACTGAATGTATTCAACTGAAATGTATCTTCCACATTTAACCCAACCCCTCTGAATCAGAGAGGTGCGGGGGTCTGCCACAGGAACAGTGGGTTAACTGCCCTGCTCAGGGGCAGAACGACGTATTTTTACCTTGTCAGCTCGGTTACTGGCCCAACGCTCTAACCACTAGGCTACCTGCCGCCGTACAGTAGGATACTACTCACTGGTGACATATTGGTGATATCTGTCCCAAGCGATGGTAGCCAGGAAGCTGATAGAGGCCAGAACTGCTGTCATCCCCATGAAGGCGTGGTTGCTACATCCGTCTTGGCCCCAGGGCCAGTGACTAGGGTGGCAAGAGAGGAGCACATTTAGGCTGCGTTTACACAGGCAGCCCAATTCTGATATTTTCCCTGATTATTTGCAAAAGATCGATCTGATTGGTCAAAATAACTATTGACAAAATATCAGAATTGGGCTGCCTGTGTAAACATAGCCTTAGTGTTTCTATTCCCATCAGGCATAAACATGGTGACTCATATTGCTGCAAATTGTTATATCAAAATACACCTGCTTTGGGTTGTGGTTCTATACAGTTGAACTATGAAGTCAGGATCACATACATTAACAATTGTTCAACATTACAGTTATGGGCGATTCCTCACGTAACAAAAGAAGACCATTATTTTGGGGGATTTTTACATCATTTAATCCATAGAAGGTTCCTTTGGAGGTTGGATTGTTGACATATATTTGACATTTGTATCTTAGAGCATAATTGAGAAATAATTTATTGAATTTTGAATATTTGTGACATTTTGGCCTTACCCTTTCGTCCCTTAAGACTCCATATTGTTTCATCTGTAGATGCTGCATGCAAAGCAAAAAATCGGTGTCATATGAAACTTTGCTGCTTGTTCTTGTTCTGCTTGATTGTTAAAAAGTACATTAATTTGTCAATATTGAAAAATATAAATCTATTTTTGATTTGCCACATTTTGTTTTATATATATTTGTTTGTGTAATATACTCTACAGGCATATCAAAGTCCCAGAGTGGGATCCCTGATACTTTTAGAGTTAGGATCCAATTTGTAAGCATTACCAACAGAGTGAATGTGAAAATGGATTCAAAATTGTCACCCTCTACTGGTGATTTGCAGGATGTGAAATTATACAAATAAAAGGAGGGCTGTGATTGGTCACATTGCCTACTCTACCATTTTCTCTGTATAAAATGGGTCATAACTTTAAAACTAGCAGAGATCCCTCTGGAACTTGTATATGCCCGTAGAGTATACGATGTTCAACAATATGTTGAACAATTTGCCCTAACCCCCCCAACAAAAAAATAATAATTATAAAATATGTTATTTGATATCAAAATACTATCATATTACAAAGCAAGTGGCAAAGCTACATTTGACACCCATTTTTTATGTCTTAAAGGAGACCTGGGTAAGGCAAAAATGTCACAAATGTTCCAACTTTATTTAAAAAATGCAATTATGCTTTACAAATGTCAGAAACATGTCAACAATGCTTCCTCCAAAGGACCCTTATATGGATTACATTTCATGAAACGCAAAAACAATTGTCATTTTTTTCATGGTTTCGTGAGGAATCACCCTTTTGTGTAGTATAGCATATATCCATTATAGCTACTCAGATATACATGATAAATGTGCCTTACTTGAATGCCTCTCTAGAAAGGATGTCGGCACAAATCATTCTGTAAACCACTTTTAGATCAATGCATAAACGCATGTTTTGCAACAACTATTGTACACATAAATTAGGCAATCTCCACAGGCGTTAATGCAGTGTCAGAGGACAAGAATTCATACCTATGAAATAAGCTGGCGTAAGCAGCGATCAGGCCGGTTATATTGAGCATAATGTCAGCCACAGCCAGGTTAAACACAAGGAAATTACTGGGAGTTCGCATTTGCTTTACGCTAATATAGGCCAATATTGAAATGGCGTTGAGGAAGAATCCAAGAAGACCTAAAACAAACACATGAAAGAGAGAAATCATCAAGGGAAACAACTTGTGATAGATTCCATGGTATAAACAGACTAAATGGAGGTTTAACATTTCAGTTAAGTTACACGTATAGGATATGTCTGAAATTGTTGAATTTTAAGCACACATACTTTTATTTCACTTTCACATTTCAACCTTACAAAACCTAATCTTCCAATTATAGCACATATCACATTGACATACATGGATGATTTGAAGTTGCCAAATTGCTGTCATTGCTTGAAGAATCTTCAAAGCATTTCTCGGGCCAAATCCGTTTTGTTTTGTCCGACTTTAAAATCTTTAGGCCTATCCATTTAAGATCCCTTTAAAAGCCCACAGGGCTCCATCCTCTGGCAGCCGTTTCTCTAGTGCAAATAAATAACAACTTTAATTTCAACATATTTCGCATAAAATATTTCACTTACCCCCAACAAGAAGAGCTGAACCGAATGCAAACATGTCAAAATCGGAGAATCCCTCCGGTAATGTGTATGCTGCCATTTTTTAATGGCTACTATAATTGTCGGACACCGATAATTCCTCTACGTTAATTTTCACTTCTAAAAGTGCCAGAGGTTTCTAAGACTGAACTCCTTATAAAGTCTCTTTCACGTGAAAAGGCATGCAAGAACTTATCTCAAGAAAAAAAACTCACCAATCCCTACAAGAATATTCTAATTAGGGGTACAATAATAATAATAGAGTATGCTACACATTGGATAAGATCTATTTTCTTCTTTTTCCGAAAATATATTTTTCTTTGTGTTCATTGAAGTGGTTTCTGCGCAGCTAGTGCGCATGCGCAGCTCGCTGATCTATAAAACAACTGATAAGAAGCCCGCCTATCTCACATTATAGGCTACTACTGACCAGTGGTAGTCACTGAACTCTAAACCCACAGGTCATACTTTATCCTTAGTAGGCTAAACATTATATGGTACATGACAATGAAGGATATCTCTCATAGGGCTGCGCACAATTGGCCCAGCGTCGTCCTGGTTAGGGTTTGGCCGGTGTAGGCCGTCATTGTAAATAAGAATTTGTTCTTAACTGACTTGTCTAGTTAAATAAAGTTTAATAAAAAAATTAAATATATATATTTAGATAGGTAGGCCTACAGATGTAGGATCTTAGTTTGAGCCAGTTTGCTATGCCAGGAAAATGATCCAGCACCAACAGGAAACGTGAATTATCTTGTGGATTATAATTAATGGATATTTTTATGTAGGGGTTGATAAACATTTTTGATAGGGCTAATCAAGTCTGACATTTTAAAGTAGAAATTACAAACTTTAGAAGCCTTTTTAAACCTCGAATACCCTACAAGTTAGAATTTCCTGCTATGCAGGAACATTTTCACCAACAAAAGAGTGATCAAATTAAGAGCCTACATCTTTACCTGCTGCCTTCACCATCAATGACATCATAAACACAGACCTACAGTAACTTTAAGTGCTAGCTGGAAGCTGACAAAGCATGTTGAACGGACTGAGAGACCCTTGTCCAGTGCATTATTGGTTTCACCATTTTCACAACGCAACATGTTTACATTTAATAATCCTTCAGTCTGGCTAAACTTGGTGGGTGAAATCAAATCTGACTTCCATGAACGTAACTCTGTTAGCGATGTCCCCAAGTCACCCCAACCTGTACACAGGATATTGGTTATACATTTATTGTCATTAAGACATTTTGTATAATAAAAAATATATATACACAACACAAAAAATTAACACCAAGAATCAGAACAGACACAGCAATCACAGTCAACTTCATATTGTCATACAGGGAGCTCCAGACCATGACAAATCACAGTCAACACCATATTGTCATACAGGGAGCTCCAGACCATGACAAATCACAGTCAACACCATATCGTCATACAGGGAGCTCCAGACCATGACAAATCACAGTCAACACCATATTGTCATACAGGGAGCTCCAGACCATGACAAATCACAGTCAACACCATATTGTCATACAGGGAGCTCCAGACCATGACAAATCACAGTCAACACCATATTGTCATACAGGGAGCTCCAGACTATGACAAATCACAGTCAACACCATATTGTCATACAGGGAGCTCCAGACTATGACAAATCACAGTCAACACCATATTGTCATACAGGGAGCTCCAGACTATGACAAATCACAGTCAACACCATATTGTCATACAGGGAGCTCCAGACCATGACAAATCACAGTCAACACCATATTGTCATACAGGGAGCTCCAGACCATGACAAATCACAGTCAACACCATATTGTCATACAGGGAGCTCCAGACCATGACAAATCACAGTCAACACCATATCGTCATACAGGGAGCTCCAGACCATGACAAATCACAGTCAACACCATATTGTCATACAGGGAGCTCCAGACCATGACAAATCAAAAAGAAAGCAGACAGTTTAATGTACACATGTCACCGGGAACAGATCAAGCCTCCTGTAGCGATACACTATAGTATAAATGAATTGTCTACTTTAGTGTTAATGCCAAGTACAGTACATCTAGATGGAGAAAACGGATATCAGCTGATATCTCTTTGTAATTTTACAATTTACAAAGTCAATATCAATATATATATATATATATATATATATATATATGTATATATATATATATATATATATATATATATATATATATGGGTCAAAGCATTAGATGGCATTATGACTAGGCTCTTTGAGTTGGTATGTGATACATTAGCTCAGTTTCATCCTTCATCCATAGATCCCAAAGCCTTGGATAGCCTAGAGATGGTCCCATGTTCATCCTTCATCCATAGATCCCAAAGCCTTGGATAGCCTAGAGATGGTCCCAGGTTCATACTTCATCCATAGATCCCAAAGCCTTGGATAGCCTAGAGATGGTCCCATGTTCATCCTTCATCCATAGATCCCAAAGCCTTGGATAGCCTAGAGATGGTCCCATGTTCATCCTTCATCCATAGATCCCAAAGCCGTGGATAGCCTAGAGATGGTCCTAGGGGGTCTTGTCATAATGTACTGTAACAACAGTAAAGACTTAAACAATAGAGCTTGCTGGCGTCACTCAGAGAGTCCCAAATGGCACCCTATTCCCTATTTACTGCACTACTCTTGACCAGCGACCAGGACCAGTAGTTCACTACTCTTGACCAGCGACCAGGACCAGTAGTTCACTACTCTTGACCAGGACCAGTAGTTCACTACTCTTGACCAGCGACCAGGACCAGTAGTTCACTACTCTTGACCCAGGCGACCACGGACCAGTAGTTCACTACTCTTGACCAGGGACCAGGACCAGTAGTTCACTACTCTTGACCAGCGACCAGGACCGGTAGTTCACTACTCTTGACCAGGGACCAGGACCAGTAGTTCACTACTCTTGACCAGCGACCAGGACCGGTAGTTCACTACTCTTGACCAGGGACCAGGACCAGTAGTTCACTACTCTTGACCAGGGACCAGGACCAGTAGTTCACTACTCTTGACCAGGGACCAGGACCAATAGTTCACTACTCTTGACCAGGGACCAGGACCAGTAGTTCACTACTCTTGACCAGCGACCAGGACCGGTAGTTCACTACTCTTGACCAGGGACCAGGACCAGTAGTTCACTACTCTTGACCAGGGACCAGGACCAGTAGTTCACTACTCTTGACCAGGGACCAGGACCAATAGTTCACTACTCTTGACCAGGGACCAGGACCAGTAGTTCACTACTCTTTACCAGCGACCAGGACCAGTAGTTCACTACATAGGGAAGAGGGTCGAATTTGAATCCCACATAAACTGGAGGAGTAATATGACATTGTAATCAAAGACCACACCTTTTATGGCATGGGAAACAACACCCACAGATTCCGATATGTATTTTAATAAATTCTACCGCTAGTGTAGTGGATCCCAAAGCCGTGGATAGCCAGAATAGCCTGTGTTGCCTATTGGGACATAGTTCATTTCACCTACCGTCATAATCTGTTGATGTAGCAATAAAACAAAGATTGCACTGTTGATGTAAGTCCAGCTGCCTTAGTTTGGACTTTAGACATTGAATAACACACAATTGTTTAACATTTCAAAACTCAACTCATTCCTCGATCTGCCAGCCCCTAGACTGTAGTTTATTACTAAAGCAGAAGGCAGCCCTCTTTATAAATACTCATTCACATTACTTAGGACACACACACAAAACTTAGAGCCCAGATAATACATGTAAGTGGATGAGGTTTATTTCATGTGCTAGAAAACCCCTCCAGAATGAAAGTGGGTTTAAGATGTATTAATAAGGGCCATAGATAGATGACTGGATTAAAGACACATAGTTGTTTGGGGGCTGGGATTTGCCTCCTGGTCGCAAATTCGCTTGAAATCTTTAAAGCTTTTGTCTGCACCTGGCTGTTTATGGGCCGGTCCCAAATGGCACCCTATTCCCTATATAGTGCATTACTACCCTATGGGCCCTGGTCAAAAGTAGTGCACTATATAGGGGATAGGGTGCCATCTCGGGATGCATGTTACATCAGTGTCTGCATAGAGACCGGGGACAGACTGTGTACTCACAGTAAACCACTCTCACAGATGGAAAGTGTGTCATGAGGAGGGATCAGTAGTTTTGCAGACTAATAGATGTCCAGACCTACAGGAACAAGGGGCTATAAACATTAAGTGGATGAAGAAGCAAAGTCATAGAATGTTGAAACCGTCAGAAGCTCTTGTGTAGAACCCTTACTCTGACTCTAGAATCTGGACTCTGGCTCTAGAACCCTGACTTTGACTCTAGAACTCTGACTCTAGAACCATGAGTCTGACTCTAGAACCCTGACCTGACTCACCAAAATATACAGGTTAAGAGAGTTTACAAATCAAATGGATGGATTGTTTTCTATTACTCTTAGCTGCCATCTAGTGGTGCGTTCCATGTTATGTAGGGTCCCACTGGGGTCTAGAACACTGTACCCCACAGTGCATTGGGGAAAGGAGGCTACTGGTATGGGTTTTGATAATACTGGTGGATATCTTTCATCGGTGTGACTTTGTTAATAGATATTTAGCCTGAAAATAGTGCACAAAGTTTCAAAATATTTTAAGAAATAATGAGTTCTATGTCAAAATCATGGTATGCAACCTTTTAATGACACACTATGGTACTAATTATGTTTGAAAAAAGAATAGCTTCCTTTTGCACTTAATTTACATTGTCACATTCAAGAAAAGACATACAGTGCTTCTATAAATGTAAATGAACCACCAAAACTAATGGTCCACTCCCATCTCTATAATAAACCCCAACTATAGGGAAGTGTTTTACTCTGCATATAAAAATAAGCAAAACTACACCGCTCGTTTATCAACTGCCAGGAGGCAATAATCGCGTAAATGAAAATAACCCAATTCGTTTCCACTAATCCCTCCGTTCTTTTTTATCTCAAGCTTCGGGAACGACGTTCAGACCAATATGGGATACTGAGATAGCAGGACACACACATGATGCATCGCAGGCTCGGGAAGAACAAAATAAACAGTACTTAACAAAAAAAAATCTAACTATCTTCTAGTTTAGTTTGATAGTATATTTGATAGTGAATTTTCGGAGAGAAAATGTTTCAAGGTTTTAGTCTGTGTTTCTGCTTGGCATTACTTTGCCTCGGACGGTGTGTATGCAGCACGTGTCCGTTTCAATGTAGCTGTTTCTTTCACACTCTATCGGACGGATCCAAAGCAAGGTAAAACCAATGCAATTATTACGACTCATTAAAATCTTAATGTCAGCAACTTCTATATTATTTTTTTCTGTTGCGTGGTACTGGGGCGGAATATGCAGGTAAAATCAGCTTCTCTTCCACTCTTTTTTTGTTTATATAGGTCTGAGGATTAATTTGCGCTGCTCTAATCTCCTTTCATTTTTTATTTTAACTAGGCAAATCAGTTAAGAACAAATTCTTATTTACAATGACGGCCTATGAACAGTGGGTTAACTGCCTTGTTCTGGGACAGATTTTTACCTTGTCAGCAAAGGGATTCGATCCAGCAAACTTTCGGTTACTGACCCAACACTCTAACCCCATGGGCCTGGTCTATTCACCACGCTTAGACCCAGAGGAATAAAATAAGCGAAAAAGCAAACGATTAAAAACAGAGCAAATTAAATATTTAGTGTGATTTTTTTTATTTTCATGCATTAATTGTCAAGCTATCCTATGTCATGAACACATACAAAGCCATGGTTAATTGAGTCAACCTTGTAATTCAGTTGAATTATCTAAATAAACCTGTTACAATAGGCTATACAGTGACATTCACTAACCTGGGTTTACCTTTCTTTCCATCTATCTAGGAGTGTCCTTTGCAATGACCCAGAGATCACTCTGGTCCCACCCAACTTTCCTGCAGACACCTCAAAACTGCGGATCGAGAAGACTGCCATCACAAGGATCTCCAGCGAAACCTTTCACTACCTCAACAGTCTGGAATTTCTCTGGATGTCTTTCAATTCTCTGAACTCTTTGAATGTAGACAGCTTCCGTGGCCTGAGAAGTCTGGATGAGCTGAGACTGGAAGGGAACGCTCTCACCTCGTTCCCCTGGGAATCTCTCACTGATATGCCCGACCTGAGGCTACTGGACCTGCATAATAATAAGATATCGTCGATCCCGGCCGAGGCAACCATTTATATCAAGAACCTGACCTACCTGGACTTATCTAGCAACAGCCTAGCCACGGTTCCTCCTGAGGTTCTCCTTACGTGGTTATCTGTGAAACCATCTCAAGGAGATGGGGAAAGTTCCAAATATATTCTAGGTAAGGATCTAAACAACCAATTAAGCAATTAATTAATCAATCAATTCCAATTAAAGCTATCTTTATTTACCTAAAAGGAATCCCATTTGGTTTGCAAGCCAGGATGAAATAGAAACCTTAAATGACATGAAATTGATACACAGGAAAAGGTTTTACAAAACTATGCTATCTACAACATTGCTTGTCAAGGTGGTTTTATCCCAACATGCATTTCATGAGTACCTGTGGTGTGTTACATAGCATTACACGGACAGTTGGAGGAGACAGCATTAGCATTTGGGAGTAGTATAAGGATTACTCTAATTACAGTAAAGGTAGCCATACTGTAGTGTTAATTGTGACTACATTCACTAGTCTCACTTCAAACTAGCATGATTACTTCTACTTTCAATCACCTTGTTTGCTAAACTGCCATTGTATACACATAACACGGGGTCATAGTTCAGACAGAGCAAAAACATTAAGACCAAAAAGCATATCTATCTTATCTATTGCCATGCTAAAAGAGATGTTGTTTTATTTTACCTTTTGTTTAGCTACCATTGTTGTTACTTTACCTACTTTAGTTGAATGTACTGACTCTTAAGTCGCTCTGGATAAGAGCATCTGCTAAACCAAAAATAATGTTTATATCCTGGTGAAATGTTTATTTTCTTCATTGATGTAGGTCTCCACGACAACCCGTGGCTGTGCGACTGCCGGCTCTATGACGTGGTCCAGTTCCAGAAATCTCCATCGTCATCCGTGATTCTGATCGACACCAGGCTGCGCTGCGCGGACCCTGAGAGCCTGTCGGGGGTGCTGTTCAGCGAGACGGAGCTCCAGAAGTGCCAGGAGCCCCGTGTCCACACGGCTGTGGCCCGGGTCAGGAGCTCCCTGGGGAACAACGTCCTGCTGCGCTGTGGGACCATCGGAGTCCCAGTACCAGAGCTGTCCTGGACCCGGGAAGACGGTAAACAGATGAACGGCACTGGTGAGTTCCATCGATTTATTGATTGAATTTATTTAATGTGTAACAAATAGATATACAGCCAAGAACAAGCAGTAGCTACAGTACATATGTAAAAAATGGATGAAGGGTAACACAAAACAGTTAGTTTGGCTAAACCTGCTCCAGTCTTGGCAGGTCTTAGCCTAGTCCCAGATCTGTTGGTGCTGTCTTGGAAACTCTTATGGTCATGTTTGGCGTAGTTGGCAAGACAGCACAAGCAGATCTGGGACCAGGGCATACATGTCTGCCTATTGCCTAAAATAAGTACGTACTTAGGAAATCTATTTTTGGCACTGTACAGTCAGAAGCTGAAATAGATTGGATTACAAATGGATGGACTGATTTCTTAGATTACAAATGGATGGACTGATTTCTTAGATTACAGATGGATGGCCTGATTTCTTAGATTACAGATGGATGGACTGATTTCTTAGATTACAGATGGATGGACTGACTTC
This sequence comes from Salvelinus alpinus, assembly GCF_045679555.1. Taxonomy (NCBI): domain Eukaryota; kingdom Metazoa; phylum Chordata; class Actinopteri; order Salmoniformes; family Salmonidae; genus Salvelinus; species Salvelinus alpinus. The sequence goes on along the minus strand of NC_092088.1, from coordinate 9,417,267 downwards.
TTAGATTACAGATGGATGGCCTGATTTCTTTTCACTAATCAATCTAACCCATTTTTTTTCGTATTTCTTTGATAGTTCAGGAAGAAGTTTCAAAGGAGGGAATCATTTGGTCCATCCTGAGTGTGCGTGCTGTCTCTTACAGGGACTCTGGGAAATACATCTGCAAAGCGACCAACTTCGTGGGTACTGCAGATGCCATCATCTCCCTAGTTATCACAGACTCCTTTAAAAATGAGGAACAAGGTGGCAGCTCCAAGACTAGAAAACAAAGGGTACGGAAAACCGGTGGGTTTGGGAAAGCTGCCTACCAGGATAAACTTGTTGCAAAATACATACCTCCACCAACCACACCCATCATTGAACCACTAGGACCGGGCGGTTTTACAGGAAAGTATGATATCGAGAGCTACGACATCTCAAACAGCGTGGCTGACGGACAGATGCCCGGTCCTCCCATCACGGAGACGGCGATGCAGGAAGTGGAGAAGGTGGAGGTCCTTAGCAACCTGGCAGCCAACGCCTCTTCTTTACAGGCGCCGGCACCGCCGGAGAAACGGGTGGTGCGTTCGGTGAAGATAATCGGCGACACCGACCACACCGTCTCCCTGAACTGGCGGGCCCCGGCGGCCAAGAACACCACCGAGTTCAGCGTCCTGTACGCCGTGTTCGGCGAGAGGGACATGCGGAGGATCAACGTTGCTGCGGGAAAGAACCGGATCACTATTGAGGGCCTTGTGCCAAGGACAAAGTACATCGCCTGCGTCTGCGTCAAAGGCCTGATCCCTAAAAAAGAGCAGTGTGTAATCTTTTCAACGGACGAGGCGGCCAGCGCAAGCGGCACCCAGAAGCTCATTAATGTGGTGGTGATCACCGTGGCCTGCGTGATCGCTGTCCCCCTGACACTGATCGTCTGCTGCGGGGCGCTCAAGAAGCGCTGTAAAAAGCTACTGGGGAGGAAATCCAAAGATATCCAAGAATCATATGTGACATTTGAGACCTTCTCCCCGGGACAGAAGCCTAGGGGGATGGAGGGGGAGTACCTTGTCAAGCAACAGCCAGACGAGTCCAACAGACTGCTCTCTGCTAGGTCCAGTGTGGACTCCGAGGCCATTTGTAGGACTGAGGGACCGCCTAACGAGTACTTTTGTTGATACTAAATGATGGCCTCAAGCCTTTAGAGGACAGAGAAAGTCTGTCCTTTCCATGCGGAACTTAAATATTTGTTCTTAAGGTTTTGTATGATTTCAGCCAGTAGTTGACAGTAGCATGAACAGAAACAAAAGGCTAGTTGCATTGACACTCTTGCCTTTGGAAAAAAACATGTGTGGTGAATATGTGAGTTAGATAAATAAGTGTTGACATAACTGTGATTATGGGAATACAGGCAACCCTTGACCTGATGAACTGTCATTAAAAAAAAAGTTTTATTGTTGTATATATATTATTTTTTTTCTTAAATTATTTCTGATCTGCAAAGAAACATTTTGTATTTGTAATGCACTTTTAAGGGCAGTATTTAACTTTTCCAAAATTCCCAGGTTTTACAGAAATTCTGTGTGGAAGATTCCCGGAATAAGGAACTCTAAATGGCCCTTTCTACTAGAATACATTAAACCCATCTTCTTAATGAAGTTTTGCAAGGAGAAAGAGTAACGACAGAGTTATTCTCAAATGAATATGACCTCAGAATTCTGGCACAGTTGTTATTTGACAAAATAAAGTATTTGTAAAGTATTGTTGAAGCAGAACTCATCTCTAGTGATATTTTATACTTTTCTTTGTATTTACCATATAATGTTAATGTGCCAGCTTTACTGTCCAATCAAAGCTAACATACTATATATTTTGTAATATGTATCTATGATCTGATGTGTATGTCTAAATGTATGACAAAATAAATACTTTTATATAAATGTTTGTGTCCTCTTAAATCCTTACCTGCTCTGTAACAGCATTTTTCTCCCAAGATATTTTTTTTTTCTTTAGGCAATTCAAATATTTAGCAAACTCCCTGACAGTAGCTAAAGCAAGGGGCTATAGCAGCACACAAGTAGACTACAAATGCATGCTGGTCCGGGCATACCGTGAGCTCTTGAAGGGAGCGCTACTTGGTGCGCTATTGGAGCGGGCGAGAAGGCCAGCGCTCCAGCTTTGGGAAACTCGCTCCACGCTCCAGTCAAATTGGGCACGCTCCACTCCTCGCTCCGTTCCAGCTCCACACATACTCTGGTATTAGCCAATGAGAGGCTTTGAAGCCCCCGGTCAGCCATATTGGTACTCCTCAGAAGGCTCAACCATCCATAGGAATTAATAGAATTCTTCAGTATTTAAATGAAATATTTCAAGGACAATGTTTTTTTTAAATATTTGTATTTATTTAACCTTTATTTAACTAGGCAAGTCAGTTAAGAACAAATTCTTATTTACAATGACAGCCTACCCCAGCCAAACCCGGACAACGCTGGGCCAATTGTGCCCTGCCCTATGGGACTCCCAATCACAGCCGGATGTGATGCAACCTTGTTTCAAACCAGGGTGTCTGCAGTGACGCCTCTTGCACTGAGATGCAGTGCCTTAGACCGCTGCGCCACTCGGGAGAAAATGTATTTAATACATTTTTGTTGTAGTGGGGACAGTGATATTGGTACTCTCTTAAAAAACTATACTTTAACCCCCTTGAGTCGATGTCTAGCACGGACATCTAATTAGCATAATACAAAAATCCACATCAAAATCCGTCTGTTTAAGCTCGGTGGCATCAAAACAGCGCCCCCTGTCAGTCATCTAATGTATTATATAAATAATTGGTTGCGATCAGCACCATGGATAGTGCCACGTGATATGTTTTCTTTGTAGTGTTGGAAAAAGTACCCAATTGTCATACTTGAGTAAAAGTATAGATACCTTTCACTCAAGTAAAAGTGACCTAGTAAAATACTACTTGAGTAAAAGTCTAAAAGTATTCGGTTTTAAATATACTTAAGTATCACAACTAAAAGTACAAGTATTAATTATTTCAAAATCCCTTAAATTAAGCTAACCAGATGGCGCCATTTTATTTACAGATAGCCAGGGGCACACTCCAACACTAAGACATCATTTACATGCGAAGTATGTGTTTTAGTGAGTCCGCCAGATCAGAGGCAGTAGGGATGACCAGAGATGTTCTCTTGATATGTGTGTGAATTAGACCATTTTCCTGTCCTGCTAAGCATTCAAAATGTATGGAGTACTTTTGGGTGTCAGGGAAAATGTATGGAGTAAAAAGCACATAATTTTCCTTAGGAACGTATTGCAGTGAAAGTAAAAGCTGGCAAAACATATAAATAGTAAAGTACAGATACCCCCAAAAAACGACTTAAGTAGTACTTTCCAGTATTTTTTACTTAAGTACCTTACACCACTGTTTGTTTGGTGTACAACTTGTTTCCTTGTCATGGTCCCTGTAGTCCTTTACTTTGGACAATATCATCTTCAGATTATGTATGTCTGAAGACCTCTTCCAACGTTCCTCAATTAATAAGGCATTGCGAGCTATTATTTTTTTGTGATCCTTTGTTTCATGCAGTTTACAAATAATAGGCGTTGGGTATGTGGTGCCATTTCCTCAGCTGGTTTGTAGTAGGGCTAATCTATAGATTGCGTATTATGCTCCCTGATAATCTATTTATATATTTTTGGGGGGTCAGGTCACTGTCGGTACATAATTCAATATCAATTCGCATTATTCCTAAAAACTTTTCCATGAATTCATAGGGATTAGTGAACACATGTTTAGTAGCAGCACATATACAGTCAGTCAATGAGGCTCATTGCTAAAAATACAAACCTCCGGTGTGTTTATCATGTCCTTTGGGGTCTTAAGAAATTGCGTCACAAGGAAGATTAAAAGTAATAGCTTTACCTGTACGGTCCGTCCCCGTGGAGATGCCATGCTCAAATGCTTCACATGCGTTTCTGTTAGAGGAATATGGCCGCCACCTTGTATTCAGTTTTAGCTTTAGCTTTGCTATTCTGTCGAGTTACTCTTGGATCGACATCTTGTTTACCCGGCTGCTCTTGCACAAATGACAACTTGGGAAGGTAAATTGTTTGTTGTCAATTATTTTGTAGGCTAACTAGTTTTGTACCGAGTTTCTTTACCGTGTCAGTACGTTATGCAGTAGCCTACCAAACTCCAAACTCTGATGAGTTAACTCAATGGTGTTTTTCAGAACTGGTTTTAACAATGGACAATGTGGAGAGAACTTACTTTAAGAGAACATAAATAACCTAGTTTTATAAATTGTATTTAAACATTAAATTATAACTCTAACTGTACTTACATAACCCAACATGTTTTTGTTTCATTTTAGATCCCTACTTTGCATGGAAACAGCTATGGGACGAATCCCAGACAATGTTCCAAATGATTTCAGTAAAATTCGAATAGAGAATTCTCATCTGACCGAATTACCCCGCGGCTCCTTCTCTAAAGTTACTGCCTTGGTGTCTCTATGGTTGAATTTCAACGACATCACCCTAATGAACATCAAGAGTCTGGAGGGGCTGACGAATCTAACAGAACTACGGCTACAGGGTAACAAGCTGCGTTCAGTCCCATGGACAGCGTTCCAGGATACGCCGAACCTGAAGATTTTGGACCTGAAACATAACCGACTAGACGTGCTTCCGGAATCTGCCCTGAGACAACTTCCAGGCCTGACCTATTTAGACTTATCCTTCAATCAGCTTACTGTCATATCCAGGGATGTCTTCCTCAACTGGCCTCTCCTCAACACTCAGGAGAGAAAAGGAGGTAAAGAGGCCAGCAGTGGAGAAGCCAACGTTGTTTTAGCGCTGCATGACAACCCTTGGCTGTGTGACTGCCGCCTCAAAGGTTTCGTTGAGTTTATCAAAAGTGTTAGTCCACCTCTAATTCTGATGAACTCGTACCTGATGTGCACAGGCCCGAGTTCCAGGGCGGGAAAGTTCTTCCACGAAGTCGGTTTGAAAACATGTATGAAGCCCGAGGCCTCAGCCTCAGAAACCAACATGACGGTGTCGCTGGGGGACAATGTAACCCTCCAGTGCTTAGTCAAAGCCAGGCCTGACCCCGCCATCCACTGGTCGTACAGCCTGAAGATTATACGGGGATTTACTGGTAAGGTTTTTATTTAATTGCAACTTCTAAGCTATCATCTATTAGATTGCTGTGACTTTGCTGCGGTAGGGTATTTACCAGTGACTAATAGCATATGTCAATCACTCATAGTTTATTGTAAACTACACCACTTTGATGCCAGGATTTAAGACAAGTAGGCTAAAGCATGTGTATTTCATACATTCATTTGACTATTGGTGTTTATAGATTAAAATAGTGTTTGGTAGCATATTGTTATTTATAGATTAAAATAGTGTTTGGTAGCATATTGGTGTTTATAGATTAAAATAGTGTTTGGTAGGCTATTGTTATTTATAGATTAAAATAGTGTTTGGTAGCGTATTGTTATTTATAGATTAAAATAGTGTTTGGTGGCGTATTGTTATTTATAGATTAAAATAGTGTTTGGTAGACTATTGTTATTTATAGATTAAAATAGTGTTTGGTAGCGTATTGGTGTTTATAGATTAAAATAGTGTTTGGTAGGCTATTGGTGTTTATAGATTGCTTGAATCAATGTATGACACTGCCTTTCTTGTAGGTAAACTCAACAATAATTCCTAATGCAACAAATTACATAAACAGTACTGCATATTATACATTGTTGATTTTATCCACCCTTGTTGATTAAGTTGTATCATAATTCTCCTTTCTCTCCAGTCTCAGAGACCCGTGTGGACGATGAGACCATCAGATCTCAGCTGGTCATCCCATCCCTGCACCTGGCGGACAGAGGCATCTACACCTGCTTCGCCAACAACTTCATAGGCAACTCCTCCGTCAGTGTCCTGGTCAACATCAAGTCTTTCAACGCCTCCTCCTCCGGCGGTGCCGCCATGTCTCTACCCCCGTACCCCCTGGCCTCAGCCGACGAGAACGTCTACATCGACATCCGCATCTCCAAGCAGACGGTCTACGGCATCACTCTGGAGTGGTACGCTGCGACAGACAACCCGGCAGAGACCTGGTTCACCATCCACTTGGGGAAATACCACTCTGACAAAAAGGAGTTGACATATATCGGGCCGGGCATCAACACCTATTCGGTCAACGACCTCCTACCGGTTACTAAATACGAGGTGTGTGTAACGCTGAAGAACCAGATGCCCCGCGCCGGCCAGTGCATCGTGTTTGTAACAGGAAGTGACATCAGTCAGCTGGAACAACGGGAGAAGCTCATCCATATTATCGTGATTGTGTGCGCCATGGTGCTGGCGGTGCCCGTGGGGATGTACGCCTGCACCACCGACACTAGATGTAAGTTCAGCTGCCTGGACCGCTGTACAGAGCAGTGTAAGAGGAGGAGAAGGCAGGAGAAGACCCTGAGGACCAATGGGGAGAGACAGGGGACCTTCGACAGCCTCCAGGCCGCCAGCGATGAAGGACTCTGTGGAGACTCTGAAGAGGTGATGAAGAAGAGGAGTAAGTCCTCCGACGAAAAAAACAACCACAGGGGAAAAGCACAAGATCTACCAGAGACAACCACTGGAGCAAAGCTATATTAGCTGTAGGTTTAAAGTTGAAAAATATCTACCACAGACAACCACTGGAGCAAAGCTATATTAGCTGTAGGTTTAAAGTTGAAAAATATCTACCACAGACAACCACTGGAGCAAAGCTATATTAGCTGTAGGTTTAAAGTTGAAAAATATCTACCACAGACAACCACTGGAGCAAAGCTATATTAGCTGTAGGTTTAAAGTTAAAAAATATCTACCACAGACAACCACTGGAGCAAAGCTGTATTAGCTGTAGGTTTAATGTTTTAAAACATCCACTAGAGACAATGCTATATTAGCTGTAGGTTTAACGTTTTAAAACATCCACTAGAGACAATGCTATATTAGCTGTAGGTTTAACGTTTTAAAACATCCACTAGAGACAATGCTATATTAGCTGTAGGTTTAACGTTTTAAAACATCCACTAGAGACAATGCTATATTAGCTGTAGGTTTAACGTTTTAAAACATCCACTAGAGACAATGCTATATTAGCTGTAGGTTTAACGTTTTAAAACATCCACTAGAGACAATGCTATATTAGCTGTAGGTTTAACGTTTTAAAACATCCACTAGAGACAATGCTATATTAGCTGTAGGTTTAACGTTTTAAAACATCCACTAGAGACAATGCTATATTAGCTGTAGGTTTAACGTTTTAAAACATCCACTAGAGACAATGCTATATTAGCTGTAGGTTTAACGTTTTAAAACGTGTACAAGACATCTAGAGGAACAGTTATCTGTAATAATGGGGAGCAGTCTTACGTGAAGTGAAGCTTTAGGAAATACATTTGCTAAGCTTCAAGTTGTCATGCTAAGAGCCTTTCTTCCATGTCTGTAGAAAGAGTATATTGTTAAAGGTTAAAAAAATACATATAATATAATAGAAAATCATTAGTTTATATACTGTATCTATTTAGCTTGATTGATCTCTGTTTTAACTAAAAGAAAAATGCAATTCAAACTCATCTGGCAAAAAAAAAAACGATGTTAATTCTGTACATACAATATAGTTGCACATATTTTCTTGTCTTCAGAATGTAATGGACTGCATTTCCTCACGGTTCGTTGAAACTCATTAGTTAGGAGAGGTTCAGTTAAATATACATTAATACATACTGTACACAGCCTTTGCACTACTACCTACGTAATGTATGAGGCTTCTTTGCTACTCTTTTCCTGTTTTTGAGGATTAGAGATGGGGGTGAAGATGGACACTTGAGACAACACCATCCTAATTGCTTCCTACCCAGATCCCATTGACCTTAAGCTTTTGATGTTTACAAATCTGAAGGGTCTGGAATAGGGTTGTAAAATTCTGGTAACGTTCCCAAAATGTTCAGGTTTTCCAGAAATCCTGTTTGGAGATTCATGGAATCAGGAAATCCTGTTTGGAGATTCATGTAATCAGGAAATCCTGGTTGGAGATTCATGGAATCAGGAAATCCTGGTTGGAGATTCATGGAATCAGGAAATCCTGGTTGAAGATTCATGGAATCAGGAAATACTGGTTGGAGATTCATGGAATCAGGAGGTAATAAGCAGGACATCTGCAATAGGCCAACCAGGATTTTTGGAAAACCTGTGAATTTTAATAAAGTTACGATAATTCTGTAACCCTTGTCTGGATGGGTATAATAGGTTTAGTTGTGGAACTTCCTGCAGATCTGTGAACATCTAAGGGATAGGGCCAATGGGAAGCGAGTCCAGTTTCACAGACTGACACTTTGATTTTAGCACAATAACTTAAAAGGATGTGTTATGTAAGCATTGTTTTGGTGTGCGTTTATTCATACACTGGTAAAGAGATTATCATATATTGTTTTTTATCATCTGTATCTTGTATCTCTCTAGATCTTAAAACCTCTTAACCACAGCTGTGTACCAAATGGCACCCTATTCCCTATATAGTACACTACCCCTATGGGCCCTGATCAAAAGTAGTGCACTACTCCCCATGGGACGTGGACAAAAGTAGTGCACTACTCCGCATGGGCCCTGGTAAAAAGTAGTGCACTACAATGTGAATAGGGTCCCATTTGGGTCTCACATAGATCCTAACCATGTCTCTCAGAGAGAATAGACAACATGAGATCTTCTCTGAGTTCACTGCAAGCTGCATTAGATGATCATTTCTGATATTATTATTATTTTTTTAATCTATATAAAATATATATTGTCTGTCACATTAAGGGGGTAAATAATTTAGTCCTTAATTTACTTGAATGTATTTTTGTATTCAACAATTGCCTAAAATATCTGTCTTTCACATGCCAATGTGATCAAAACATGTATAGTCTTGAATAAAAGCACATCTATTGTGGAGTCAAAGGTATTCTACTTCTTTGATTTGTATTATCATAAGTTTACATCCTTCAATTTATTACGCTTAAAATTCCGATAACTTTCCCAAAATGTTCAGGTTTTCCAGAGATCCCAGTTGAAAGATTCCCGGAATTTGCTATCAACATTCTCAGCCGCCAAAAGACAAAAGCCAATTATGTCTAAGTGAGCATTACCCATGAATGAGTGAATAGAGACTAGAGGATCAAGACAGAAGATTAGGAAGATGGTGCAGGTCAGTTTGACTGCAGTATAGGGTGTTAATGGTAAGGTTTAAAATAGCAATAGAGTTCAATCTAAAGGGTTAATATCACCAGTTTACCCAGGGACAACATTCATTTATGAAGACAATCAGGGCCGGCTATAGCCTTTCGGGGGCCCTAAGAGAGATTTGGTTGAGGGGCCCCCCCCCACCTCGCGGAAAAACATTTTAGTGGCCTCCGTCGATGGCGGAGAGACATTTTTGAGTGTTAAAGTTAATTTCCTGCTATTCTACACATTTTGCCATGGGGCTTAGAGAAAATGTTGCAATTTTAAAGGCCCAGTGCAAACATATATATATATTTTTTTTATTAGTTTTATATACATTTCCACACAGGTTGGAATGATACTGTGTGATTGTGAACATGGTGAGGATGCCGTGGGGGGGGGGGGGGGGGGAGGTCATTTAGCATACACTCGGACCATAAACTCATAAATTCTACCTCCTCAAACCTATGAACTTTCTTCCAAGTCTAAATATGATGAGTGTGCGGAATACTTCAGTATTTAAGCAAGAAGTTTGATGATATGGTCCCTAGTCTAACACACAAAGGCACTGTGGATTTATTGACACAGATATGCTCAGGAAAGTTACATCACAATTTAAGCCTTCTACCTGCCTTCTCGATTCTATCCTCACCACCTTCTTCAAAACAGTTTTTAGTTGCATATCTGAAGAAGTGCAAGCTATTGTTAATCACACCCTGTTCACAGGCACTTTCTCCACTGCACTAAAAACTGTTATGGTGAAACCCCTTCTGAAGAAAAGGAATATAGATTCTTCAGCTCTTAACAATTTTCTGACAATCTCCAACATTTCATTCTTATGCAAAATTCTGGAGAAATTGGTTTTCAAACAGATGAACTGTCTTTTTGGTTTTCGTGCCCAGAGACAGCCTTAGTTAAAGTGGTAAATTATCAAAACAGAGATGCCAAACAGCTCTCTGTCCTTGTACTATTGGATTTAAGTGCTGCGTTCGACACTGTTGACCATGATGTCCTTCTGGACAGACTGGAGAGGTGGGTTGGCCTCTCCGGTCCTGGAGAGGTGGGTTGGCCTCTCTGGTCCTGGAGAGGTGGGTTGGCCTCTCTGGTCCTGGAGAGGTGGGTTGGCCTCTCTGGTCCTGGAGAGGTGGGTTGGCCTCTCTGGTCCTGGAGAGGTGGGTTGGCCTCTCTGGTCCTGGAGAGGTGGGTTGGCCTCTCCGGTCCTGGAGAGGTGGGTTGGCCTCTCTGGTCCTGGAGAGGTGGGTTGGCCTCTCCGGTCCTGGAGAGGTGGGTTGGCCTCTCTGGTCCTGGAGAGGTGGGTTGGCCTCTCCGGTCCTGGAGAGGTGGGTTGGCCTCTCTGGTCCTGGAGAGGTGGGTTGGCCTCTCTGGTCCAGTTATAAAATGGTTTAGGACCTATTTAACTGGTCAAGAGTTCTAAGTCACCTTCGGTGAACACAACTCAGAGAAAATACATACAACATGTGGTGTTCCACAAGGTTAGTTTTCGGGTCCTGTACTGTTCAGTTTATATATGTTATCCCTTTGCAGCGTTATCAGAAAGCACAGCATTGATTTTCATTGCTACGCAGACGATACACAACTTCACAATTCTGTGTCACCAGAGGATTTAGGCTCCACGGATAAATTATTAGACTGTATCAGTGATTTAAATACATGGAGGGCTCACAACTTCCTCTAGCTAAATAAAGACAAGACCGAAGTACTTATTGTTGGAGCCAAAGCACAGAGAGAGAATCTGGCCGCACATTTTAATTCACGGGCATTAAAAATAAAACACAAGATAAAAAAACCTAGGTGTTATTTTAGATTCCGTGCTCAGTCCCCTCCTGTACTGCCTGTTCACTCATGACTGCACGGCCAGGCACGACTCCAACACCATCATTAAGTTTGCTGATGACACTACAGTGGTAGGCCTGATCACCGACAGGGTAGTCCGAGGGTAGTGCGTACAGCCCAGTACATCACCGGGGCCAAGCTTCCTGCCATTCAGGACCTCTGTACCAGGCGGTGTCAGAGGAAAGCCCTAAAATTGGTCAAAGACTCCAGCCACCGTAGTCACAGACTGTTTTCTCTGCTCCCGCAGAGCAAGTGGTACCGGAGCGCTGAGTCTAGGTCCAAGAGGCTTCTAAACAGCTTCTACCCCCAAGCCATCAGACTCCTGAACAGCTAATCAAATGGCTACCGAGACTATTTGCATTGCTCCCCCCCCCCCACACACGCTGCTGCTACTCTCTGTTATTATCTACGCATAGCCGCTTTAATAACTCTACCTACATGTACATATAAACTCAATTACCACGACACCGGTGTCCCCGCGCATTGACTATGTACCGGTACCCCCTGTATATAGCCCAGCTATTGTTATTTACTGTTGCTCTTTAATTATTTGATATTCTTATCTCTTACTTTTTATTAGGTATTTTCTTAAAACTACATTGCTGGTTAAGGACTTGTAAGTATGCATTTCACTGTAAGGTCTACCTACACCTGTTGTATTCGGCACATGTGACAAATAACATTTGATATGATAATAATTAGAATTTTCGAATCACACATTAGGAATGATTTTTACCACCTGAGGAACATTTCCAAGGTGCAGCCATTTCTCTCTTAGGCTGATAAAGAGAGACTCATCCAGTGAGCAAACAGTACACCGGTTTTAAGGCCCCTACACTGGCTGCCTGTGAGTTTTACAATTAATTTGAAGATTCTTCTATTGGTTTTTAAATCAATCCACGATTGTGCACCACAATACATGTCAGACATGCTTATAAGTTATGTACCCAGTAGGTCCCTCAGGTCCTCTGGCACTGGCCTTTTAACTATCCCAAAGCCTAGGACCAAGATGCATGGAGAGGCAGCCTTTTAACTATCCCAAAGCCTAGGACCAAGAGGCACGGAGAGGCAGCCTTTTAACTATCCCAAAGCCTAGGACCAAGATGCATGGAGAGGCAGCCTTTTAACTATCCCAAAGCCTAGGACCAAGAGGCATGGAGAGGCAGCCTTTTAACTATCCCAAAGCCTAGGACCAAGAGGCATGGAGAGGCAGCCTTTTAACTATCCCAAAGCCTAGGACCAAGAGGCATGGAGAGGCAGCCTTTTAACTATCCCAAAGCCTAGGACCAAGATGCATGGAGAGGCAGCCTTTTAACTATCCCAAAGCCTAGGACCAAGATGCATGGAGAGGCAGCCTTTTAACTATCCCAAAGCCTAGGACCAAGAGGCACGGAGAGGCAGCCTTTAGCTACTATGCCCCCAGCCTCTGGACTTGCCTGCCAGAGAACCTGAGGGGGCCCGAAACTGTGGACATATTTAAAAGATATTAAAAGGCATGTTTTCAGCTTTGCTTTTCCTCTGGGTGCTTTTTAGTCCCTCTTTACTTTTTTTGTTTTATGTTGGTTCTGGCGTAAATATTTCAGCTTGGATTTCGGCTAAATTATCTTTAAAAGTAAATTGCAATGCACTTGTCTACAAACACACCTTTGATTGAATAATGACATTCAGTACTGTACCTATCACAGGAGGTTGGTGGCACCTTAATTGGAGAGGACGAGCTCATGTGAATGTCTGGAGCGGAATCAGTGGAACGGTACCAAATACATCATACGTGGTTTGATGCCATTCCGTTTGCTCCCTTCCAGACATTATTATGAGCCGTCCTCCCCTCAGCAGCCTCCACTGGTACCCATCTAAACATTATTTTTTTTAATGTAATTTATTTGTAATTTATTGCAGATCACAAAATTATTTCTGTATTCTAGTTTATTGTTATCTTAAGCTGTGACAAAGGCCGTGAGGGCGATGCGTAAAGCTTATTAAAGAGCAGTGATACGATCAAGAGCTGTGTGCGGATTCCTTCTTTTTTTCTCCCTCCGTTTATTGTCATCTAAAACGTACTGTATATCTCGCTAGTTATGAACTAACAAAATCACAACACAACAATTATTTTTCATACATTTATTCAAAACGATAAAATAAAAGACATTCAAGATTTCACTTCAAGAAACAGGCAAGTGTTACACAACATACATTATTATTATAGAATATATACATACATACATACACACATATAGTATATACTGTATCGTTATGTATCCCATTAATTTTCATGTAGTTCACACAGCGTGGAAATTAATGCTTCAAAATTCCAACCAAGTTTATGGCCAATTTTACAACATCTCCGTTCATACAGTTTGATATTTACTGAAACAACAAAGCGATTCCTTCATTTAAGTGAGTAATCCAACACCAATTCCCCAAATTAAGAAGACCCTTTAGAAATATAAAAGCATTTAAGCAAAACAGAGGGGGCGGGGGGGGGAAGTTACTGAATCCAAACAAGCAAGAGCTTTTGTTGTCTTGAAAGCAGACAGTGGCACGTCATAATCCTCGAACATCTATTTATCTAAATATGACAAAACACCATTAGAATGTCACTACACAGGTCCATGAGCACTTCATGTTTTAAGCAATGGCATTTATTTTCTGTCAAGAATATCTCTTATTTTCTAGCTGTCTCATATAGCTGCTTCGATCTGATGCACAAGTAAAAGTGGGTACATTTTTAGGGATGGGGCATTTGAAATGTTTTCACTATTAGAATAATATCATGGTAGTAGAAATACACGTGTTTTAAAGAAAACAGTTGTTTTGGAAACTTTAATGGAGACTTGCTCGCTCAAGCCTCTTTGTCTGTATCAGTTAAAAGGTTTGGAAGAGGTGAGTGGAGAGAGGAGTAGGGGCCGGTGTGTGGCACTAGTTACACAAACTTGTTGCTGCCATATGTTACCTATCATGCCATCTGGTAGTGCTCGTCTTGACTGCATCAAATCGTTGTAAACGAGCTAGCTAGCTACAGTAGCAAGGCTGATTGAGGCTTTTTTGAGGCGTCCTTTTAGCCAAATTAATTCCGTAATTTGAATTCCATTTTGCATTCTGGCAACATAGGCTACATATCAATCCTAATCACATATTTCAGCACTATTCTTGAAAACATTGCAGGGTCTTAAGCAAATAAAACAAAACTTTTCAGGAATATGACACAGAAATATGCAGTAATCTTTTCCTCAGACACGGTCTAGTATTTCCCCCTTAGTCACTCTTGTTAACATGTTGTTTCCCTCAGGATGGCAGCAATGCAGACGTATCTAACAAGGATCCCATTACACATCTCAAGATGGCAGCAATGCAGAGACGTATCTAACAAGGATCCCATTACACATCTCAAGATGGCAGCAATGCAGAGACGTATCTAACAAGGATCCCATTACACATCTCAAGATATCAGCAATGCAGAGACGTATCTAACAAGGATCCCATTACACATCTCAAGATATCAGCAATGCAGAGACGTATCTAACAAGGATCCCATTACACATCTCAAGATGGCAGTGCAGAAACATCTCCAGTTATTTCTGGATGACAGAGGGTGTGTTTCAAATGGCACCCTATTCCCTATAAACTGCACTATTCTGGACCAGGGCCCATGGATCCAAGTATTCAACGTTATGTTAACATCTTGAAGAAAACGTGTAGAGCTGGTTAGATTCAATAAGGTTCAATAATAGGACAGTGTTGCAACATTGTTTTGACAGAGGACTTGCTTTGAAAACAAATAAAGTTTTGAAGGGAATTTACCTACTGTCCTCAACCTTCTTTTACAATTGCAGTTGTACAATCCTAGGACTGAGCACATTCAGCGGTCCAGACAATTGACTGACAGATTGGTTAGAGCGCCAGCACACCTATCAGATTCAATAATAGCTTGAGTTGCTCTCAATGATTTTCTGCTCCAGTCTCCTTTTGAGTTCAGAGACCAGGGCTGAGCTGACGGGAATTTTAGTCGTCTCAGAGCTGATGTTGCTCTCTCTGCTCTGGCTGGATCTCCTGGATCCCTTGGAAGCCAGAACCCCAGAGACGGTTGGCACTGCAGCCCGGGGCCTCTCACTGGGCCTGGGGTTGGAGGACAGAGAGGGACAGGATGGAGGAGGCAGACAGGGCGCTCTGGGGGGCAGAAGATTGGGCTTTGATCTGGGGCACCGGGGTCTGACGTTTTTGTTGCTGTTGATGCTGACACTCCCTGCTTCCGGGTCGCCTACAACAAACTTGTTCAATGGGTCATTTCCACCGCCGCCATGGAACGGTACGTTAAACGTCCACGGCTTGCGGTCTCTTGACGGTCTCCGTCTGATGATGATGCGGCGCGCCGGCATTATCCTGTTGGACTTTGTGTTGCGCAAGAACATAGCCGTGGAGATCAAGACAGTGACCCCTACCAATATGCTAATGACACCAGCGACCATACCTAGGGCCTTCATTGGGTTGTGCCTACTTTGCAATAAAAAGGCTGCCATAGGCCCCTTGAGTTGAGTCTGTAAAAGAGCACAAAGATAATACTTTTAAATCACGCCCATCCACGGGACTTGATCATCAAACGTTTTAAACGTTTACTATTTTGGTCCAAAAGCATGCAGGCAAGCAGCGAGGTCAGAGGTCAGACATGAGCCAAGCACTGACAGAGGAGCCCCAGACAGACAACATCTCTATAACGCTAGCAGCATGATGGCCGCAGGTAGTCCTGTGTGCCTCCGTTGGTAAAAGCACGGGGCTAGCAACAACAAGGTTGGGGGGGGGGGATTAAATTCCCACAGCTAGCCCATACATGTACTAATAATGTATGTACTCACTGTAATGACACACTGTCAAACATCCATTCATCCCAAACTGCTGTGTCTGTTGATGATAGAGGTTTAGGGTGTGGTGCTCTACTTTCGTCTGTGCCTTTTGGGTCACAGCCTTAAGCTAAGCACTGATTGTAGTCGGGAGTGCGGCGGGTGCATCAGAACGGTTTGTTATTTTTGTTTACGCGCAGTGACATGTTTTTCTGATGAGGATTGTATTGTGGATTAACTTCCTGCGACAGGTTCCTAAAGCCCTACGTTGAATGCCTCTTGGTCTTTGGTTTGAGTGTATTATTTACATGGATATGAGGGGAAAAAAAATGAAATGAAAAATAGAGATTACTCTGTTCTTCTGACAAAGGGATTAACCCCAAACTCAAGACACTGGCTTGAAAGTAAATGACTTAATCTTTGTTACTTCAGTATAGTCAAACTGTTTTAAATATGCTCTGACATAGGAGAATTACTATAAAATAAGTACTACATACTATAATAGTAGCGCTAGAATTGTACAATATAATCAAAACAATATACCTAAAAGTACATAAGTAGATAAAGATACATTTTCAGGAGTAGAAAAACATCTACCAATCAAATATAAAAGATGGATATGAAATAACTATACTTTTTTAAAAATATAATATCATATTTATACAAGTTAGTTAAGGAAAAAATCGTATTTACAATGACGACCGGTCAAAAAACTTTGTGTGTGTGTGTACTTATTTACTGTTCCTATATAATGTACTCCAGTACTCTCCTTTATAATGTACTCCAGTACTCTCCTTTATAATGTACTACAATACTCTCCTTTATAATGTACTCCAGTACTCTCCTTTATAATGTACTCCAATACTTTCCTTTATAATGTACTCCAGTACTCTCCTTTATCATGTACTCTCCTTTATAATGTACTCCTGTACTCTCCTTTATAATGTACTCCAGTACTCTCCTATATTACTCCAGTACTCTCCTTTATAATGTACTCCAGTACTCTCCTTTATAATGTACTCCAGTACTCTCGTATATAATGTACTCCAGTACTCTCCTATATAATGTACTCCAGTACTCTCCTTTATAATGTACTCCAGTACTCTCCTATATAATGTACTCCAGTACTCTCCTATATAATGTACTCCAGTACTCTCCTTTATAATGTACTCCAGTACTCTCCTATATAATGTACTCCAGTACTCTCCTATATAATGTACTCCAGTACTCTCCTTTATCATGTACTCAAGTATTCTCCTTTATAATGTACTCTCCTATATAATGTACTCCAGTACTCTCCTATATAATGTACTCTCCTTTATAATGTACTCCAGTACTCTCCTTTATAATGTGCTCCAGTATGTAGTTCTGTCCTTGAGATGATATTGTATATTAATGTTCCGTATTATGTCAATTTTTACGTTCTGTGTGGACCCCAGGAAGAGTAGTTGCTGCATTCGGATCCTAATAACATACCAAATACCAATACAAGAATCCAATAGAAAAATCCTATCCTTTATAATGTGCTTTGGTACTCTTTTACAGACAAAGCAGTAACAAAAATATATATTGTCTTTAAAGTATCATAAAGTAATGTCTTGCAGACATAATAAGGTAATATATAAAAGGTAGTCTGTCTAGTCCAGAGGGATGGGTCTCATGATCATTTGGGCCTTCGGATAACTCTGATGAAATTGGCCTGGGGGTTGACGCGAGCTTTCTTCACTGTTCTACAGTACAAGGTAGTGGATATACAGATTGTTAGTAAGATTGTGAAGCCGACTATGCCCAAAAAAAGTCCAATAACATTTGATGGGCGCTTGATGAGGTTCAGGAAGTTTGCAAATATTCGAGCTTTGATCTGAAAAGCACAATGCAACACAGAAGACAACACAGAGATAATATTCACA
This sequence comes from Salvelinus alpinus, assembly GCF_045679555.1. Classification (NCBI taxonomy): domain Eukaryota; kingdom Metazoa; phylum Chordata; class Actinopteri; order Salmoniformes; family Salmonidae; genus Salvelinus; species Salvelinus alpinus. Next base: position 9,399,431 of record NC_092088.1, on the reverse strand, counting down.
CAGAGATAATATCGTGGTATTCTATTCTTCTCGGATATGATGTTAAATATGTAGGGCGAAGTTAACAAAGAGGAAGGTAAGCTTTAAAATTCATGCAATCAATGAATGCAAATTTGGAAGAAAAAAATACACTTAATGAGTATGTACATTTTTACAATATAAAAACAAACAAAATATAAATAATTGAAATAGCACTTTCTTTATGTTTCTATGAGAGGAGAGTTTGTTTGAGTGATTTAAAATATCACTTAACAGGCTTGACAGAACTAATGCTGCTGGCGTTAGTTCACCCAAATGATTGATTTCCTTACCCTGTAAGCAGCCTATGGATAAGGTATGACAGCAGGGTTAGAAAATTAAGCAGTTAGGGTTAGGGTTAGGAAATTAGGCAGTTAGGGTTAGGAAATTAGGCAGTTAGGGTTAGGAAATTAGGCAGTTAGGGTTAGGAAATTAGGGTTAGGGTTAGGAAATTAGGCAGTTAGGGTTAGGAAATTAGGCAGTTAGGGTTAGGAAATTAGGCAGTTAGGGTTAGGAAATTAGGCAGTTAGGGTTAGGAAATTAGTCGGTTAGGGTTAGGAAATTAGTCAGTTAGGGTTAGGAAATTAGTCAGTTAGGGTTAGGAAATTAGGCAGTAGGCAGTTAGGGTTAGGAAAGTAGGCAGTAGGCAGTTAGGGTTAGGAAAGTAGGCAGTTAGGGTTAGGAAATTAGTCAGTTAGGGTTAGGAAATTAGGCAGTAGGCAGTTAGGGTTAGGAAATTAGGCAGTAGGCAGTTAGGGTTAGGAAAGTAGGCAGTTAGGGTTAGGAAAGTAGGCAGTTAGGGTTAGGAAATTAGTCAGTTAGGGTTAGGAAAGTAGGTAGTTAGGGTTAGGAAATTAGTCAGTTAGGGTTAGGAAATTAGGCGGTTAGGGTTAGGAAATTAAGCAGTTAGGGTTCGAGTTAGGTTAGGGTTATTACTCTACGGTTAAGGTCAGGAAACATTCAACCTACCGCCTCAGTGATGTCGATGTTGACTACGGCGGTAGTGCTGAAGGACGGAGACCCTCTGTCCCGGGCTTGGACTACCAGAGACCACCTGCAGTCCTTCTGCTTGGTGATGTTCTGCACGATCTCCATGGACTTGATGTACGACTTGAGCTTGATCTCTCCCGTCTCCGCGTTGATGTCGAAGACGTTGTCCGGTTCAGCTTGCATAATGGAATACTCAATGACGTTATTGGGCGACTCTGCATCGGCATCTATTGCCTGAATGAAAAAAACAAAAAAGCAGCAAAACCAAACACATTATTTACTTAGAAACTGCACGAGACTGGAACGGTTCTGGACACGCTCACATTTTTCATTTCAGGTGATTATCATCCAACAAAAACAAGCATTCAATGTACAGTGTTTCCCAGGGGTGTGATGATTCACACAGTGTTTAACAGGGGTGTAATGATTCACACAGTGTTTACCAGGGGTGTAATGATTCACACAGTGTTTACCAGGGGTGTAATGATTCACACAGTGTTTACTAGGGGTGTAATGATTCACACAGTGTTTACCAGGGGTGTAATGATTCACACAGTGTTTACCAGGGGTGTAATGATTCACACAGTGTTTACTAGGGGTGTAATGATTCACACAGTGTTTACCAGGGGTGTAATGATTCACACAGTGTTTACTAGGGGTGTAATGATTCACACAGTGTTTACTAGGGGTGTAATGATTCACACAGTGTTTACCAGGGGTGTAATGATTCACACAGTGTTTACTAGGGGTGTAATGATTCACACAGTGTTTACCAGGGGTGTAATGATTCACACAGTGTTTACCAGGGGTGTAATGATTCACACAGTGTTTACTAGGGGTGTAATGATTCACACAGTGTTTACCAGGGGTGTAATGATTCACACAGTGTTTACCAGGGGTGTAATGATTCACACAGTGTATAGGATCAAACCGGACCGATGGCCAGTGAACCGTTACTACCCTAGGACAGGGGTTCCTAAACCTTTTCACTCAGGCCCCCTTTCCAGCATCGGGGAACATTTTTGGACTCATCAATCTACACACGATACCCCATAATGACAAGGCGAAACCTGTTTTTTGTAAATGTTTGCTAATGTATTACAAATAAAAAACAGAAATACATTATTAACATAAGTATTCAGACCCTTTGCTATGAGACTCGAAATTGAGCTCAGGTGCATCCTGTTTCCATTGATCATCCTTGAGATATTTCTACAACTTGATTGGAGTCCACCTGTGGTCAATTCAATTGATTGGACATGAATTGGAAAGGGACACACCTGTCTAAGGTCCCACAGTTGACTGTGGATGTCAGAGCAAAAACCAAGCTATGAGGTCAAAGGAATTGCCGGTAGAGCTCGGAGACAGAATTGTGTTGAGGCACAGATCTGGGGAAGGGTATCAAAAACAACACAGTGGCCTACATCATTCTTAAATGGAAGAAGTTTTGAACCACCAAGACTCTTCCTAGAGCTGGCCGCCCGGCCAAACTGAATGCCAAGTGCCACGTCTGGAGAAAACCTGTCACCATCCCTATGGTGAAGCATGGTGGTGGCAGCACCATGCTGTGGAAATGTTTTTCAGCGGCAGGGACTGGGAGACTAGTCAGGATCGAGGGAAAGATGAACGGAGCAAAGTACAGAGAAATCCTTGATGAAAACCTGCTCCAGAGCACTCAGGACCTCAGACTGGGGTGAAGGTTCACCTTCCAACAGGACAACAACCCTAAGCACACAGCCTAGACAAATCAGGAGTGGCTTCGGGACAAGTCTCTGAATGTCCTTGAGTGGCCCAACCAGAGCCCGGACTTGAACCCGATCAAACATCTCTGGAGCGACCTGAAAATAGCTGTGCAGCAACGCTCCCCATCAAACCTGACAGTGCTTGAGAGGATCTGCAGAGAAGAATGGGAGAAGCTCCACAAATACAGGTGTGCCAAGCTTGTAGCGTCATACCCAAGAAGACTCGAGGCTGTAATCGCTGCCAAAGGTGTTTCAACAAAGTACTGAGTAAACGGTCTGAATACTTATGTAAATGTGATATTTCCGTTTTTTATTTGCAACAATTTCTAAAAACATGTTTTTGCTTTGTCATTATGGGGTATCGTGTGTAGATTGAAGAGAATTTTTTTTTAAACCATTTTAGAATAAGGCTTGTAACGTAACAAAATGTGGGAAATAGTCAAGGGGTCTGAATACTTTCCGAATGCTCTGTATGGGCTAAGAAACCTAGCTAAAGAACGTTAGCTGACGTGGGATAGTTGATCTGGACATGACCAGTTAGTAATAGCTCTGGAAGGCATCCAATTACTGACATGACAAGAGGAACACTGATGATGCACTACATCATTGTGAAAGTGCACCTTCATTCTACTATTACTATGTTATCTTATTGCTACTGTACATACCTCTACTTTAGGGATCTATAAAGTGCTATCTTATCCTATGTTATCTTATTGCTACTGTACATACCTCTACCCTAACAGGTGCACCGATGATCATGGTCCTCTCCACAAGGCTGTCATCAAACTCTGGAACATGGTCGTTCATGTCAAGGACAGTGACAAACACCTCCGCCAGGCTGTACTTGCCCTCTGTGTCCTCTGCCTTCACGTAGAAGTTGTACTTGGACTTGACCTCAGCATCAAGAGTGGCCCAGGCCTGGGTGTAGATGATGCCTGAGGACGGGTGGATGAGAAACCTGGAATACACAACAGAGTATTAGCAGGCTATTGACAATATATTAGTGGTATATTGGCAGTATTTTAGCATTATATTGGCAGTATATTGATAGTATATTAACAGTATATTGACAGTATATTGAGAGTAAGTTGGCAGTATATTGGTAGTATACAAGCAGTATATTGTCAGTATTTAGGCAGTACAATCTTAGAAAAAGGTGCTATCTAGAACCTAAAAGGGTTCTTCGGCTGTCCCCATAGCAGAAACCTTTGAAGAACCCTTTTTAGTTCCAGGTAGAACCCTTTTTAGTTCCAGGTAGAACCCTTTTTAGTTCCAGGTAGAGCCCTCTGTGGAAAGGGTTCTGGAATATTAGCAGTATATTAGCAGTATTTTTTACAGTATATTGGCAGTATATTGACAGTATTTTAGCAGTGCATTAGCAGTATATTGGCAGTTATGTAACAATCAAGGTTATGCACTGTATGTACTGTGCACAACAGTTTAATCTTGGATTAAATCTCATGGGAAAAATATATCAAGACCCGTGTTGCAGATGATAGATAAAGTACTCTGTATTATCACCAAGGTCGTTTTTTGTTCGGTACACATTTTCTTTATGTCCAATATTCTGGCTAAGTGGCACATAATTCAGCCATTTTCAAACATTTTATTTTTTAGAACGTATTCCCTGTGAAAATTAACAAATGCAAGGCAAACTGTTAACTTTCACACATTTATCATTTACTTCCTGCGTCAAGACGGCAAGCGAAACTGGAAGATAACTTGACACTTAGTTTTTTCAATGTTCTGCCTGTATTGCAGCCTGCCTGCCTTGCTTTCCATAGCAGAGCTCCAGCTGCCACATTGCATGTTAATTGGCCCTCTCTACACGAGACATCCAAGCCTGGCAGGCTATTTTTCACCCTACAATCCAATTACAAGATTAACCAGTCAGTATCTTGCCCCACTCTTAGAGTAAGCTGTTACAGGAGAGAGGAGAAGAGCTGCAAGCATAGCCAACCTAATACTGAAATACTGTCTTCTCCCATCTTCCAATCAAAGGGGAAGAATCTAAGTTGAGAGATGGTTGACCTGGAGCAGGATTAGTTAACCCAAGTCAAACTCATTCATTTTATCCACAATAACCACAGCCGGCAGGTGATAGAATGGCATGAAAATGATGAATGCCTGAGACTGATCAGTCAGTAGGAGGTTGGTTCATCCAATGGTGACAGTTGTTGTTATGTCTAGGTGGAGAGTAGACACAAGTAAACACCGTTTACAAAACTTTTTTATTTTTGCACAAGCGTTTTCACATCTATTGCAGAAAAAGCCATAGAAAATATACGGCGCTGTACTTTATTCACTGCGAATGGTGACAAGCGTTTACCAACTTTTTTTTACTTGCTTGAGCGATTGGGACTCAATACAAAGACCCCGCGGGTTTCCCCACGTTTGTCCTAACGCATAATCAGGCATAACAAATCATTATATTGCATAAGTGATCATTTCTGCTCATTTTGGTCTATTCAACTGGCTCCACACCAACAGATTAATGGATTTTATTCAAATCTTCATGTTCAACAATCATTGGTATTGGCAGGACTCTACTGTACTTACAAATCAGATCCTGATCCATAGATGGAGTACTTGACTTCACCCCAAAGGCCAGAGTCTGGATCATTGGCCTGGAAGGCAAAAAAAGAGAAAGGGAGTTAGAATGCTGGAACAGAACATAGAGGAAAGGATAGAAGTTAGAATGCTGGAACAGAACATAGAGGAAAGGATAGAAGTTAGAATGCTGGAACAGAACATAGAGGAAAGGATAGAAGTTAGAATGCTGGAACAGAACATAGAGAGGACACACGTTGGAATGTTGGAACAGAACATAGAGGAAAGGATAGAAGTTAGAATGCTGGAACAGAACATAGAGAGGACACACGTTGGAATGCTGGAACAGAACATAGAGAGGACACACGTTGGAATGTTGGAACAGAACATAGAGGAAAGGATAGAAGTTAGAATGCTGGAACAGAACATAGAGGAAAGGATAGAAGTTAGAATGCTGGAACAGAACATAGAGGAGAGGATAGAAGTTAGAATGCTGGAACAGAACATAGAGGAGAGGATAGAAGTCAGAATGTTGGAACAGAACATAGAGGAAAGGATAGAAGTTAGAATGCTGGAACAGAACATAGAGGAGAGGATAGAAGTTAGAATGTTGGAACAGAACATAGAGGAGAGGATTGAAGTCAGAATGTTGATAGTGCTGGAAAAGAACAGAGAGGATAGAAGTCAGAATGTTGATAGTGCTGGAAAGGAACAGAGAGGATAGAAGTCAGAATGTTGATAGTGCTGGAAAGGAACAGAGAGGATAGAAGTCAGAATGTTGATAGTACTGGAAAGGAACAGAGAGGATAGAAGTCAGAATGTTGATAGTGCTGGAAAGGAACAGAGAGGATAGAAGTCAGAATGTTGATAGTGCTGGAAAGGAACAGAGAGGATAGAAGTCAGAATACTGGTAGAGTGCTGGAAAGGAATATAGAGGAGAGGAGTCAGAATGCTGGATAGGAACAGAGAAATTAGAATCCTGGTAGAATGCTTGAACGGAACATAGAGGAGAGGAGTTAGAATGTTGGAACGGAACAGAGAGGAGAGGAGTTAGAATGTTGGAACGGAACATAGAGGAGAGGAGTTAGAATGTTGGAACGGAACATAGAGGAGAGGAGTTAGAATGTTGGAACGGAACATAGAGGAGAGGAGTTAGAATGTTGGAACGGAACATAGAGGAGAGGAGTTAGAATGTTGGAACGGAACATAGAGGAGAGGAGTTAGAATGTTGGAACGGAACATAGAGGAGAGGAGTTAGAATGTTGGAACGGAACATAGAGGAGAGGAGTTAGAATGTTGGAACGGAACATAGAGGAGAGAAGTTAGAATGTTGGAACGGAACATAGAGGAGAGGAGTTAGAATGTTGGAACGGAACATAGAGGAGAGGAGTTAGAATGTTGGAACGGAACATAGAGGAGAGGAGTTAGAATGTTGGAACGGAACAGAGAGGAGAAGAGAGGAGTTAGAATGTTGGAACGGAACATAGAGGAGAGGAGTTAGAATGTTGGAACGGAACAAAGAGGAGAAGAGAGGAGTTAGAATGTTGGAACGGAACATAAAGGAGAGGAGTTAGAATGTTGGAACGGAACATAGAGGAGAGGAGTTAGAATGTTGGAACGGAACATAGAGGAGAGGAGTTAGAATGTTGGAACGGAACAGAGAGGAGAAGAGAGATGTTAGAATGTTGGAACGGAACATAGAGGAGAGGTGTTAGAATGTTGGAACGGAACATAGAGGAGAGGAGTTAGAATGTTGGAACGGAACAGAGAGGAAAGGAGTTAGAATGTTGGAACGGAACATAGAGGAGAGGAGTTAGAATGTTGGAACGGAACATAAAGGAGAGGAGTTAGAATGTTGGAACGGAACATAGAGGAGAGGAGTTAGAATGTTGGAACGGAACATAGAGGAGAGGAGTTAGAATGTTGGAACGGAACATAGAGGAGAGGAGTTAGAATGTTGGAACGGAACATAGAGGAGAGGAGTTAGAATGTTGGAACGGAACAGAGAGGAGAAGAGAGGAGTTAGAATGTTGGAACGGAACATAGAGGAGAGGAGTTAGAATGTTGGAACGGAACAAAGAGGAGAAGAGAGGAGTTAGAATGTTGGAACGGAACATAAAGGAGAGGAGTTAGAATGTTGGAACGGAACATAGAGGAGAGGAGTTAGAATGTTGGAACGGAACATAGAGGAGAGGAGTTAGAATGTTGGAACGGAACAGAGAGGAGAAGAGAGGTGTTAGAATGTTGGAACGGAACATAGAGGAGAGGTGTTAGAATGTTGGAACGGAACATAGAGGAGAGGAGTTAGAATGTTGGAACGGAACAGAGAGGAAAGGAGTTAGAATGTTGGAACGGAACATAGAGGAGAGGAGTTAGAATGTTGGAACGGAACATAGAGGAGAGGAGTTAGAATGTTGGAACGGAACATAAAGGAGAGGAGTTAGAATGTTGGAACGGAACATAAAGGAGAGGAGTTAGAATGTTGGAACGGAACATAGAGGAGAGGAGTTAGAATGTTGGAACGGAACATAGAGGAGAGGAGTTAGAATGTTGGAACGGAACATAGAGGAGAGGAGTTAGAATGTTGGAACGGAACATAGAGGAGAGGAGTTAGAATGTTGGAACGGAACATGAAGGAGAGGGGTTAGAATGTTGGAACAGAACATAGAGGAGAGGAGTTAGAATGTTGGAACGGAACATAGAGGAGAGGAGTTAGAATGTTGGAACTGAACATAGAGGAGAGGAGTTAGAATGTTGGAACGGAACATAGAGGAGAGGAGTTAGAAAGTTGGAACGGAACAGAGAGGAGAAGAGAGGTGTTAGAATGTTGGAACGGAACATAGAGGAGAGGTGTTAGAATGTTGGAACGGAACATAGAGGAGAGGAGTTAGAATGTTGGAAAGGAACATAAAGGAGAGGAGTTAGAATGTTGGAACGGAACATGAAGGAGAGGAGTTAGAATGTTGGAACGGAACATAGAGGAGAGGAGTTAGAATGTTGGAACGGAACATAGAGGAGAGGAGTTAGAATGTTGGAACGGAACAGAGAGGAGTTAGAATGTTGGAACGGAACATAAAGGAGAGGAGTTAGAATGTTGGAACGGAACATAGAGGAGAGGAGTTAGATTGTTGGAACGGAACAGAGAGGAGAGGAGTTAGATCGTTGGAATGGAATATAGAGGAGAGGAGTTAGAATGTTGGAACGGAACATAGAGGAGAGGAGTTAGAATGTTGGAATGGAACATAAAAGAGAGGAGTTAGAATGTTGGAACGGAACAGAGAGGAGAGGAGTTAGAATGTTGGAACGGAACATAGAGGAGAGGAGTTAGAATGTTGGAACGGAACATAAAGGAGAGGAGTTAGAATGTTGGAACGGAACATAGAGGAAAGGAGTTAGAATGTTGGAACGGAACAGAGAGGAGAGGAGTTAGAATGTTGGAACAGAACATAGAGGAGAGGAGTTAGAATGTTGGAACGGAACATAGAGGAGAGGAGTTAGAATGTTGGAACGGAACATAGAGGAGAGGAGTTATAATGTTGGAACGGAACTTAAAGGAGAGGAGTTAGAATGTTGGAACGAAACAGAGAGGAGAGGAGTTAGAATGTTGGAATGGAATATAGAGGAGAGGAGTTAGAATGTTGGAACGGAACATAGAGGAGAGGGGTTAGAATGTTGGAATGGAACATAAAAGAGAGGAGTTAGAATGTTGGAACGGAACAGAGAAGAGAGGAGTTAGAATGTTGGAACGGAACATAGAGGAGAGGAGTTAGAATGTTGGAACGGAACATAGAGGAGAGGAGTTACAATGTTGGAACGGAACATAGAGGAGAGGAGTTAGAATGCTGGAACGGAACATAGAGGAGAGGAGTTAGAATGTTGGAATGGAACATAAAGGAGAGGAGTTAGAATGTTGGAACGGAACATAGAGGAGAGGAGTTAGAATGTTGGAAGGGAACATAGAGGAGAGGAGTTAGAATGTTGGAACGGAACATAAAGGAGCGGAGTTAGAATGTTGGAACGGAACATAGAGGAGAGGAGTTAGAATGTTGGAACGGAACATAAAGGAGAGGAGTTAGAATGTTGGAACAGAACATAGAGGAGAGGAGTTAGAATGTTGGAACGGAACATAGAGGAGAGGAGTTAGAATGTTGGAGCGGAACATAGAGGAGAGGAGTTATAATGTTGGAACGGAACATAAAGGAGAGGAGTTAGAATGTTGGAATGGAACATAAAAGAGAGGAGTTAGAATGTTGGAACGGAACAGAGAGGAGAGGAGTTAGAATGTTGGAACGGAACATAGAGGAGAGGAGTTAGAATGTTGGAACGGAACATAGAGGAGAGGAGTTAGAATGTTGGAACGGAACATAGAGGAGAGGAGTTAGAATGTTGGAACGGAACATAGAGGAGAGGAGTTAGAATGTTGGAAGGGAACATAGAGGAGAGGAGTTAGAATGTTGGAACGGAACATAAAGGAGCGGAGTTAGAATGTTGGAACAGAACATAGAGGAGAGGTGTTAGAATGTTGGAACGGAACATAAAGGAGAGGAGTTAGAATGTTGGAACAGAACATAAAGGAGAGGAGTTAGAATGTTGGAACGGAACATAGAGGAGAGGAGTTAGAATGTTGGAACGGAACATAAAGGAAAGGAGTTAGAATGTTGGAACGGAACATAGAGGAGAGGAGTTAGAATGTTGGAACGGAACATAGAGGAGAGGAGTTAGAATGTTGGAACGGAACAGAGAGGAGAAGAGAGGTGTTAGAATGTTGGAACGGAACATAGAGGAGAGGTGTTAGAATGTTGGAACGGAACATAGAGGAGAGGAGTTAGAATGTTGGAAAGGAACATAAAAGAGAGGAGTTAGAATGTTGGAACGGAACATGAAGGAGAGGAGTTAGAATGTTGGAACGGAACATAGAGGAGAGGAGTTAGAATGTTGGAACGGAACATAGAGGAGAGGAGTTAGAATGTTGGAACGGAACATAGAGGAGAGGAGTTAGAATGTTGGAACGGAACAGAGAGGAGAAGAGAGGAGTTAGAATGTTGGAACGGAACATAAAAGAGAGGAGTTAGAATGTTGGAACGGAACAGAGAGGAGAGGAGTTAGAATGTTGGAACGGAACATAGAGGAGAGGAGTTAGAATGTTGGAACGGAACATAAAGGAGAGGAGTTAGAATGTTGGAACGGAACATAGAGGAGAGGAGTTAGAATGTTGGAACGGAACAGAGAGGAGAGGAGTTAGAATGTTGGAACGGAACAGAGAGGAGAGGAGTTAGAATGTTGGAACGGAACATAAAGGAGAGGAGTTAGAATGTTGGAACGGAACATAGAGGAGAGGAGTTAGAATGTTGGAATGGAACATAAAAGAGAGGAGTTAGAATGTTGGAACGGAACAGAGAGGAGAGGAGTTAGAATGTTGGAACGGAACATAGAGGAGAGGAGTTAGAATGTTGGAACGGAACATAAAGGAGAGGAGTTAGAATGTTGGAACGGAACATAGAGGAAAGGAGTTAGAATGTTGGAACGGAACAGAGAGGAGAGGAGTTAGAATGTTGGAACAGAACATAGAGGAGAGGAGTTAGAATGTTGGAACGGAACATAGAGGAGAGGAGTTAGAATGTTGGAACGGAACATAGAGGAGAGGAGTTATAATGTTGGAACGGAACTTAAAGGAGAGGAGTTAGAATGTTGGAACGAAACAGAGAGGAGAGGAGTTAGAATGTTGGAATGGAATATAGAGGAGAGGAGTTAGAATGTTGGAACGGAACATAGAGGAGAGGGGTTAGAATGTTGGAATGGAACATAAAAGAGAGGAGTTAGAATGTTGGAACGGAACAGAGAGGAGAGGAGTTAGAATGTTGGAACGGAACATAGAGGAGAGGAGTTAGAATGTTGGAACGGAACATAGAGGAGAGGAGTTACAATGTTGGAACGGAACATAGAGGAGAGGAGTTAGAATGTTGGAACGGAACATAGAGGAGAGGAGTTAGAATGTTGGAATGGAACATAAAGGAGAGGAGTTAGAATGTTGGAACGGAACATAGAGGAGAGGAGTTAGAATGTTGGAAGGGAACATAGAGGAGAGGAGTTAGAATGTTGGAACGGAACATAAAGGAGCGGAGTTAGAATTTTGGAACGGAACATAGAGGAGTTAGAATGTTGGAACGGAACATAAAGGAGAGGAGTTAGAATGTTGGAACAGAACATAGAGGAGAGGAGTTAGAATGTTGGAACGGAACATAGAGGAGAGGAGTTAGAATGTTGGAGCGGAACATAGAGGAGAGGAGTTATAATGTTGGAACGGAACATAAAGGAGAGGAGTTAGAATGTTGGAATGGAACATAAAAGAGAGGAGTTAGAATGTTGGAACGGAACAGAGAGGAGAGGAGTTAGAATGTTGGAACGGAACATAGAGGAGAGGAGTTAGAATGTTGGAACGGAACATAGAGGAGAGGAGTTAGAATGTTGGAACGGAACATAGAGGAGAGGAGTTAGAATGTTGGAACGGAACATAGAGGAGAGGAGTTAGAATGTTGGAAGGGAACATAGAGGAGAGGAGTTAGAATGTTGGAACGGAACATAAAGGAGCGGAGTTAGAATGTTGGAACAGAACATAGAGGAGAGGAGTTAGAATGTTGGAACGGAACATAAAGGAGAGGAGTTAGAATGTTGGAACAGAACATAAAGGAGAGGAGTTAGAATGTTGGAACGGAACATAGAGGAGAGGAGTTAGAATGTTGGTAGAATGTTGGAACGGAACATAGAGGAGAGGAGTTAGAATGTTGGAACGGAACAGAGAGGAGAGGAGTTAGAATGTTGGAACAGAACAGAGAGGAGAGGAGTTAGAATGTTGGAACGGAACATAAAGGAAAGGAGTTAGAATGTTGGAACGGAACATAGAGGAGAGGAGTTAGAATGTTGGAATGGAACATCGAGGAGAGGAGTTAGAATGTTGGAATGGAACAGAGAGGAGAAGAGAGGAGTTAGAATGTTGGAACGGAACATAGAGGAGAGGAGTTAGAATGTTGGAACGGAACAGAGAGGAGAGGAGTTAGAATGTTGGAATGGAACATAAAGGAGAGGAGTTAGAATGTTGGAATGGAACATAGAGGAGAGGAGTTAGAATGTTGGAACGGAACAGAGAGGAGAGGAGTTAGAATGTTGGAACGGAACATAGAGGAGAGGAGTTAGATTTTTGGAACGGAACAGAGAGGAGAGGAGTTAGAATGTTGGAACGGAACATAGAGGAGAGGAGTTAGAATGTTGGAACGGAACAGAGAGGAGAGGAGTTAGAATGTTGGAACGGAATATAAAGGAGAGGAGTTAGAATGTTGGAACAGAACATAGAGGAGAGGAGTTAGAATGTTGGAACGGAACATAGAGGAGAGGAGTTAGAATGTTGGAACGGAACATAGAGGAGAGGAGTTAGAATGTTGGAACGGAACATAGAGGAGAGGAGTTAGAATGTTGGAATGGAACATAAAAGAGAGGAGTTAGAATGTTGGAACGGAACAGAGAGGAGAGGAGTTAGAATGTTGGAACGGAACATAGAGGAGAGGAGTTAGAATGTTGGAACGGAACATAAAGGAGAGGAGTTAGAATGTTGGAACGGAACATAGAGGAAAGGAGTTAGAATGTTGGAACGGAACAGAGAGGAGAGGAGTTAGAATGTTGGAACAGAACATAGAGGAGAGGAGTTAGAATGTTGGAACGGAACATAGAGGAGAGGAGTTAGAATGTTGGAACGGAACATAGAGGAGAGGAGTTATAATGTTGGAACGGAACTTAAAGGAGAGGAGTTAGAATGTTGGAACGAAACAGAGAGGAGAGGAGTTAGAATGTTGGAATGGAATATAGAGGAGAGGAGTTAGAATGTTGGAACGGAACATAGAGGAGAGGGGTTAGAATGTTGGAATGGAACATAAAAGAGAGGAGTTAGAATGTTGGAACGGAACAGAGAGGAGAGGAGTTAGAATGTTGGAACGGAACATAGAGGAGAGGAGTTAGAATGTTGGAACGGAACATAGAGGAGAGGAGTTACAATGTTGGAACGGAACATAGAGGAGAGGAGTTAGAATGTTGGAACGGAACATAGAGGAGAGGAGTTAGAAAGTTGGAATGGAACATAAAGGAGAGGAGTTAGAATGTTGGAACGGAACATAGAGGAGAGGAGTTAGAATGTTGGAAGGGAACATAGAGGAGAGGAGTTAGAATGTTGGAACGGAACATAAAGGAGCGGAGTTAGAATGTTGGAACGGAACATAGAGGAGAGGAGTTAGAATGTTGGAACGGAACATAAAGGAGAGGAGTTAGAATGTTGGAACAGAACATAGAGGAGAGGAGTTAGAATGTTGGAACGGAACATAGAGGAGAGGAGTTAGAATGTTGGAGCGGAACATAGAGGAGAGGAGTTATAATGTTGGAACGGAACATAAAGGAGAGGAGTTAGAATGTTGGAATGGAACATAAAAGAGAGGAGTTAGAATGTTGGAACGGAACAGAGAGGAGAGGAGTTAGAATGTTGGAACGGAACATAGAGGAGAGGAGTTAGAATGTTGGAACGGAACATAGAGGAGAGGAGTTAGAATGTTGGAAGGGAACATAGAGGAGAGGAGTTAGAATGTTGGAACGGAACATAAAGGAGCGGAGTTAGAATGTTGGAACAGAACATAGAGGAGAGGTGTTAGAATGTTGGAACGGAACATAAAGGAGAGGAGTTAGAATGTTGGAACAGAACATAAAGGAGAGGAGTTAGAATGTTGGAACGGAACATAGAGGAGAGGAGTTAGAATGTTGGTAGAATGTTGGAACGGAACATAGAGGAGAGGAGTTAAAATGTTGGAACGGAACATAGAGGAGAGGAGTTACAATGTTGGAACGGAACATAGAGGAGAGGAGTTAGAATGTTGGAACGGAACATAGAGGAGAGGAGTTAGAAAGTTGGAATGGAACATAAAGGAGAGGAGTTAGAATGTTGGAACGGAACATAGAGGAGAGGAGTTAGAATGTTGGAAGGGAACATAGAGGAGAGGAGTTAGAATGTTGGAACGGAACATAAAGGAGCAGGAGTTAGAATGTTGGAACGGAACATAGAGGAGAGGAGTTAGAATGTTGGAACGGAACATAAAGGAGAGGAGTTAGAATGTTGGAACAGAACATAGAGGAGAGGAGTTAGAATGTTGGAACGGAACATAGAGGAGAGGAGTTAGAATGTTGGAGCGGAACATAGAGGAGAGGAGTTATAATGTTGGAACGGAACATAAAGGAGAGGAGTTAGAATGTTGGAATGGAACATAAAAGAGAGGAGTTAGAATGTTGGAACGGAACAGAGAGGAGAGGAGTTAGAATGTTGGAACGGAACATAGAGGAGAGGAGTTAGAATGTTGGAACGGAACATAGAGGAGAGGAGTTAGAATGTTGGAACGGAACATAGAGGAGAGGAGTTAGAATGTTGGAACGGAACATAGAGGAGAGGAGTTAGAATGTTGGAAGGGAACATAGAGGAGAGGAGTTAGAATGTTGGAACGGAACATAAAGGAGCGGAGTTAGAATGTTGGAACAGAACATAGAGGAGAGGTGTTAGAATGTTGGAACGGAACATAAAGGAGAGGAGTTAGAATGTTGGAACAGAACATAAAGGAGAGGAGTTAGAATGTTGGAACGGAACATAGAGGAGAGGAGTTAGAATGTTGGTAGAATGTTGGAACGGAACATAGAGGAGAGGAGTTAAAATGTTGGAACGGAACAGAGAGGAGAGGAGTTAGAATGTTGGAACAGAACAGAGAGGAGAGGAGTTAGAATGTTGGAACGGAACATAAAGGAAAGGAGTTAGAATGTTGGAACGGAACATAGAGGAGAGGAGTTAGAATGTTGGAATGGAACATAGAGGAGAGGAGTTAGAATGTTGGAATGGAACAGAGAGGAGAAGAGAGGAGTTAGAATGTTGGAACGGAACATAGAGGAGAGGAGTTAGAATGTTGGAACGGAACAGAGAGGAGAGGAGTTAGAATGTTGGAATGGAACATAAAGGAGAGGAGTTAGAATGTTGGAACAGAACATAGAGGAGAGGAGTTAGAATGTTGGAACGGAACATAGAGGAGAGGAGTTAGAATGTTGGAGCGGAACATAGAGGAGAGGAGTTATAATGTTGGAACGGAACATAAAGGAGAGGAGTTAGAATGTTGGAATGGAACATAAAAGAGAGGAGTTAGAATGTTGGAACGGAACAGAGAGGAGAGGAGTTAGAATGTTGGAACGGAACATAGAGGAGAGGAGTTAGAATGTTGGAACGGAACATAGAGGAGAGGAGTTAGAATGTTGGAACGGAACATAGAGGAGAGGAGTTAGAATGTTGGAACGGAACATAGAGGAGAGGAGTTAGAATGTTGGAAGGGAACATAGAGGAGAGGAGTTAGAATGTTGGAACGGAACATAAAGGAGCGGAGTTAGAATGTTGGAACAGAACATAGAGGAGAGGTGTTAGAATGTTGGAACGGAACATAAAGGAGAGGAGTTAGAATGTTGGAACAGAACATAAAGGAGAGGAGTTAGAATGTTGGAACGGAACATAGAGGAGAGGAGTTAGAATGTTGGTAGAATGTTGGAACGGAACATAGAGGAGAGGAGTTAAAATGTTGGAACGGAACAGAGAGGAGAGGAGTTAGAATGTTGGAACAGAACAGAGAGGAGAGGAGTTAGAATGTTGGAACGGAACATAAAGGAAAGGAGTTAGAATGTTGGAACGGAACATAGAGGAGAGGAGTTAGAATGTTGGAATGGAACATAGAGGAGAGGAGTTAGAATGTTGGAATGGAACAGAGAGGAGAAGAGAGGAGTTAGAATGTTGGAACGGAACATAGAGGAGAGGAGTTAGAATGTTGGAACGGAACAGAGAGGAGAGGAGTTAGAATGTTGGAACGGAACATAAAGGAGAGGAGTTAGAATGTTGGAACGGAACATAGAGGAGAGGAGTTAGAATGTTGGAACGGAACAGAGAGGAGAGGAGTTAGAATGTTGGAACGGAACATAGAGGAGAGGAGTTAGAATGTTGGAACGGAACAGAGAGGAGAGGAGTTAGAATTTTGGAACCAAACATAAAGGAGAGGAGTTAGAATGTTGGAACAGAACATAGAGGAGAGGAGTTAGAATGTTGGAACGGAACATAGAGGAGAGGAGTTAGAATGTTGGAATGGAACATAGAGGAGAGGAGTTAGAATGTTGGAACGGAACATAAAGGAGAGGAGTTAGAATGTTGGAACGGAACATAGAGGAGAGGAGTTAGAATGTTTGAACGGAACATAAAGGAGAGGAGTTAGTATGTTGGAACGGAACATAAAGGAGAGGAGTTAGAATGTTGGTAGAATGTTGGAATGGAACATAAAGGAGAGGAGTTAGAATGTTGGAACGGAACAGAGAGGAGAGGAGTTAGAATGTTGGAACAGAAAAGAGAGGAGAGGAGTTAGAATGTTGGAACGGAACATAAAGGAGAGGAGTTAGAATGTTGGAACGGAACAGAGAGGAGAGGAGTTAGAATGTTGGAACAGAACATAAAGGAGAGGAGTTAGAATGTTGGAACGGAACATAGAGGAGAGGAGTTAGAATGTTGGAATGGAACATAGAGGAGAGGAGTTAGAATGTTGGAACGGAACAGAGAGGAAAGGAGTTAGAATGTTGGAACGGAACATAGAGGAGAGGAGTTAGAATGTTGGAACGGAACAGAGAGGAGAAGAGAGGAGTTAGAATGTTGGAACGGAACATAGAGGAGAGGAGTTAGAATGTTGGAACGGAACATAAAGGAGAGGAGTTAGAATGTTGGAATGGAACATAGAGGAGAGGAGTTAGAATGTTGGAACAGAACAGAAAGGAGAGGAGTTAGAATGTTGGAACGGAACATAAAGGAGAGGAGTTAGAATGTTGGAACGGAATATAGAGGAGAGGAGTTAGAATGTTGGAACGGAACATAAAGGAGAGGAATTAGAATGTTGGAACGGAACATAGAGGAGAGGAGTTAGAATGTTGGAATGGAACATAAAAGAGAGGAGTTAGAATGCTGGAACGGAACATAAAGGAGAGGAGTTAGAATGTTGGAACGGAACATAAAGGAGAGGAGTTAGAATGTTGGAAAGGAACATAGAGGAGAGGAGTTAGAATGTTGGAACGGAACAGAGAGGAGAGGAGTTAGAATGTTGGAACGGAACATAGAGGAGAGGAGTTAGAATGTTGGAACGGAACAGAGAGGAGAGGAGTTAGAATGTTGGAAAGGAACATAGAGGAGAGGAGTTAGAATGTTGGAACGGAACATAGAGGAGAGGAGTTAGAATGTTGGAACGGAACATAGAGGAGAGGAGTTAGAATGTTGGAACGGAACAGAGAGGAGAGGAGTTAGAATGTTGGAACGGAACATAAAGGAGAGGAGTTAGAATGTTGGAACAGAACATAGAGGAGAGGAGTTAGAATGTTGGAACGGAACATAGAGGAGAGGAGTTAGAATGTTGGAACGGAACATAGAGGAGAGGAGTTAGAATTTTGGAACGGAACATAAAGGAGAGGAGTTAGAATGTTGGAACGGAACATAGAGGAGAGGAGTTAGAATGTTGGAACGGAACATAGAGGAGAGGAGTTAGAATGTTGGAACGGAACATAAAGGAGGGGAGTTAGAATTTTGGTACCTATGCACATCGTTCATAAGCATGTCAGGGCTCTTTAAAAAGTATCCAATCACACAGGAAATAAACGCATGTCAAACATTTTATTTTTCCAATATTATATAACAATATTATTCATAATAATAACAACAACAATTTCCACATTAATATTTATAGTTTCAACAACATATTTTTGGGGACAATATTGTTGAGTAGGGAGTGCATTGGGACACAACTCCTGAATGAAGGTCATTGAATGAAGGTCACTGTCCATTTGCTGATTGGAACAGTCTGAGGATAACACACCAGGGAGGATCTTACTGTAAGCTAAAACACACCGAACAATGTGGGGAGGATTTCACCCCAGCAGGGTCTGTCTACTAGGCTCCCATTCCCTGGGGGTGATTAGGACACAGACACACCACAGGGACACCACAGACACACCACAGGGACACCACAGACACACCACAGACACACCACAGACACACCACAGGGACACCACAGGGACACCACAGTCACACCACAGGGACACCACAGACACACCACAGACACACCACAGGGACACCACAGTCACACCACAGTCACACCACAGTCACACCACAGACACACCACAGACACACCACAGACACACCACAGACACACCACAGGGACACCACAGTCACACCACAGGGACACCACAGACACACCACAGACACACCACAGGGACACCACAGGGACACCACAGTCACACCACAGGGACACCACAGGGACACCACAGGGACACCACAGGGACACCACAGGGACACCACAGTGTAAAGGCCAATATGATTGACCCTGAAGAATTGTTTCCTTCTCACCAACTCTAATTCCTGCTAAACAGTAACTACTAGTAATGTAACATTATAAATACTGGTAGTATGGAAGCAGATTCATCCCAAAATAAATACAGATAACAACATTGAATTAACATTGAAATTGGAGTATTGTTTTTTCATATTATTGTTGATTCAATACATTTATTTGCATTTATTGAATCTGGTTCCATAGTTGAGTATTGTATAGAGAAAGTCAATCATATAAGCAGTACGTCTCTAAGGGCAAAATATCACATTTTGTGGAAATCCCTCAAACTGGAAATCCCTGCTTCCTCTTAGCTTCCAATTACCCATAACCATTAATATCCATCTATCGGTGGATTATTGTTGGGAGATTACATAACCATATTTTGGTGGCAGTGGTGTTTGAGTAGAGTTGAATAATCCAAATGTACTCACGGTGACAGACACAACGTTGGAGCCTCCGGGGGAGTTTTCCGGGATACGTGCGATGTAATACTCTGAGGTGAACCTGGGAGTGTTGTCATTGGTGTCCAAAAGGTGAATCACAATATCAGCTGTCGCACTGAACCTCTCAGGGGTGTCAATCTCCACAGCCAGTAACTGTGGTAGAGGAAAATGTTATGTTAAATCCATAAGATACTCCCTACTATTCTTGCTTTTATACTATAGTAAAAATTCATTTAAGGAATGAGCATGATGCCTGCAATGCCAGAGTTGTTGGTTAGATTCCCACTGGGGTCAAAAATACAAAATATATGGAAGCACTACTTTAAGTGACTTTGGATAAAAGAGTCTGCTAAATTATTATTATTTTATAAGTCATAGGTTATTACTCTATAACTACCAATGTAATTTCTTACCGCATAATTACCATTGTAATTTATTACTATATAATTACCATTGTAATGACTTATTGTATAATTACCATTGTAATTTATTACTATATAATTACCATTGTAATTACTTATTATATAATTACCATTGTAATGACTTATTGTATAATTACCATTGTAATTTATTACTATATAATTACCATTGTAATTACTTATTATATAATTACCATTGTAATGACTTATTGTATAATTACCATTGTAATGACTTATTGTATAATTACCATTGTAATGACTTATTGTATAATTACCATTGTAATTTCTTAGTAAATACCTAGTAATTTCTAACTGTATAATTACCATTGTAATTTCTAACTGTATAATTACCATTGTAATTTCTTAGTAAATACCTAGTAATTTCTGTACCATCAAAATAAAACCATATCCAATCTACATTGTCCCTCTTAGGATCAAATATTTGTTATTCCAGTTTGTCATAGAGTACCAGTCAACGGTTTGGACACATCTACTCATTCCAGGGTTTTTCTTCATTTGTACTATTTTCTACATTGTAGAATAATAGTGAAGACATCAAAACTATGACATAACACATGGAATCATGTAGTAACCAAAAAATGTGTTAAACAAATCTAAATATATTTTGGATTTTATATTCTTCAAAGTAGCCACTCTTTGCCTTGATGACAGCTTTGCACACTCTTGGCATTCTCTCAACCAGCTTCATGAGGTAGTCATCTGGAATGCATTTCAATTAACAGGTGTGCCTTGTTAAAAGTTAATTTGTGGAATTTATTTCTCTATCTTAATGCGTTTGAGCCAGTTGTGTTGTGACAAGGTAGAAGATATACAGAACATAGCCCTATTTGGTAAAATACCATATTATGGCAAGAACAGCTCAAATACGCAAAGAGAAACGACAGTCCATCATTACTTTAAGACATGAAGGTCAGTCAATACAGAACATTTCAAGAACTTTAAATTTTTTTTAAAGTGCAGTCGCAAAAACCATCAAGCGCTATGATGAAACTGGCTCTCATGAGGACCACCACAGGAAAGGAAGACCTAGAGTTACCTCTGCTGCAGACGATAAGTTCATTAGAGCCTCAGAAATTGCAGCCCAAATAAATGCTTCACATAGTTCAAGTAACAGACAAATCTCAACATCAACTGTTCAGTGAAAACTGTGTGAATCAGGCCTTCATGGTCGAATTGCTGCAAAGAAACCACTACTAGGACACCAATAAGAAGAAGAGACTTGCTTTGGGCCAAGAAATACGAGCAATGGACGTTAGACCGGTGGAAATCCACATTCGAGATTTTTTGTTCCAACCGCTGTGTCTTTGTGAGACACAGAGCAGCCAACAAGTGCTCAGCATATGTGGGAACTCCTTCAAGACTGTTGGAAAAGCATTCCAGGTGAAGCTGGTTGAGAGAATGCCAAGAGTGTGTAAAGCTGTCATCAAGGCAAAGGGTGGCTACTTGTGTAACACTTTTGGTTACTACATAATTCCATGTGTTATTTCATAGTTTTGATGTCTTCACTATTATTCTACAATGTAGAAAATAGTAAAAAATAAAGGAAATCCCTTGAATGAGTAGGTGTGTCCAAACTTTCGACTGGTACTGTAAATGCAGCTGAAAATGGTCTGAAATACCTTGTATGTTAAGGATTTGCCTTTTTCATAGTCGATGGCAGCAGAGTCTTCAACGATGACGGTGACCTGTGCTTCATTGAGGACCGTCTGAGGCACCACTCTGAGTACACGACCAGGCCCCACCAATCTCAGTTTAAATTTAGCATTCGCCCCCTGTCAGAGAAAACACACACCTACATGAATCTGCCATCTATGACAACATTCATGGCAAATACCAAGATCTCTGACCTCTGTTTGACAACAGTAACTTTAATCTATCTAATGGGCTGAGGGGGGGGGGGGGGGGACTGTCAATGGATACAATTATTATTTAATGTAAAAAGAATGCAGACAAGAAATCTGGGAACAATGACATAATGATGATAATGACAGCCATCTTAATCTAAATGAACTATTGACATTCCTGGGATGCTTCATAGTATTATTGGGCGAATGGGGGGATTAAGATATTTATTTCTAAAATGGGGTTACATAATGTCACATACTGTTTTGGGGGGGGGGGTTAATGAAAGCATCCTTTATGAAATGTAGATTTTTACGGCCAAATACATCACATAATATGCCTACGCCTTCAGAAATCAACCAGCACCCATTAATAAAACACAAAATGGATTGTAGCATCAAAGTCATCGTTGGAGCTATCAATACCTTAGTATCAGTCAAGTGTTCTGGGGTTGGGCTAACAAACATGTTTAGGAGACAGGCTCAAGGCCTATAACGAAGCATAAGGAGTGATTTCCATGAGAGTACAAGAGGGGGGAAATAGAATGTCTCTGGCTGTATCCTAAATGTTACCCTATATAATGGACTACTTTTAACCAGGGCCCATAGGGCACTGATCAAAAGAAGTGCACTATATAGGGAATAGGGTGTGATTTGGGAAACAGACTTTGCCTTCCAGTACCTGATCAGAGTCGTTGACCGTTATCTTCAGCCCCCTGAGGATCTCCCCCTCTGGAGGGTGCTCATACATGGTCACCTCAAATTGGTTCTGGGGCCCGTTCTCTCCGTAGAAGGTAGGAGGGTGGTTGTTGAGATCCACCACTCGAACCGTCACCATAGTCATGGCATTGAAGTCCAACAGCTCCTCGCTAGGCCCCAGCTCAGTGGCCTGAGAGACAGAGACAGAGAGAATGGCAGCAACAGCGAGAGAGAGAGAGAGAGAGAGAGAGTGAAGGAGAAAGAGAGAGAGAGTGAAGGAGAGAGAGTGAGAGAGATAGAGAGTGAGAAAGAGAGGGAGAGAGAGAGAGAGAGAGAGAGAGAGAGAGAGAGAGAGAGAGAGAGAGAGAGAGAGAGAGAGAGAGTGAGAAAGAGGGAGAGAGAGAAAGTGAAGGAGAGAGAGTGAGAGAGATAGAGAGAGTGAGAAAGAGGGAGAGAGAGAGAGTGAGAGAGAGTGAGAAAGAGGGAGAGAGAGAGAGTGAAGGAGAGAGAGTGAGAGAGAGAGAGAGAGAGAGAGAGAGAGAGAGAGAGAGAGAGAGAGAGAGAGAGAGAGAGAGAGAGAGAGAGAGAGAGACATAGAGAGACACACACAAGCGAAAGAGATCAGACAATAAAAAAGATGTGCTAAATGGAACAGAGCATGGAACAGAGCACTGACACTGTAATAACAGAGCACTGACACTGTAATAACAGAGCACTGACACTGTAATAACAGAGCACTGACACTGTAATAACAGAGAACTGACACTG
The DNA here is from genome assembly GCF_045679555.1 of Salvelinus alpinus. NCBI lineage: Eukaryota > Metazoa > Chordata > Actinopteri > Salmoniformes > Salmonidae > Salvelinus > Salvelinus alpinus. The sequence continues at coordinate 9,376,474 of NC_092088.1, read as the reverse complement.
TGATAACAGAGCACTGACACTGTAATAAAAGAGCAATGACACTGTAATAACAGAGCACTGACACTGTAATAACAGAGCACTGACACTGTAATAACAGAGCACTAACACTGTAATAACAGAGAACTGACACTGTAATAACAGAGCACTGACACTGTAATAAAAGAGCAATGACACTGTAATAACAGAGCACTAACACTGTAATAACAGAGCGCTGACACTGTAATAACAGAGTGCTGACACTGTAATAACAGAGCACTGACACTGTAATAACAGAGCACTAACACTGTAATAACAGAGCACTGACACTGTAATAACAGAACGCTGACACTGTAATAACAGAACGCTGACACTGTAATAACAGAGCACTGACACTGTAATAACAGAGCACTAACACTGTAATAACAGAGCGCTGACACTGTAATAACAGAGCACTGACACTGTAATAACAGAGCACTGACACTGTAATAACAGAGCACTGACAATGTAATAACAGAACGCTGACACTGTAATAACAGAACACTGACACTGTAATAACAGAGCACTGACACTGTAATAACAGAGCACTGACACTGTAATAACAGAGCACTGACACCGTAATAACAGAGCACTGACACCGTAATAACAGAGCACCGCCACCGTAGTAACAAAGCACTGACACTGTAGTAACAGAGCACCGACACTGTAATAACAGAGCACCGACACTGTAAAAACAGAGCACCGACACTGTAAAAACAGAGCACTGACACTGTAATAACAGAGCACCGACACTGTAAAAACAGAGCACCGACACTGTAATAACAGAGCACCGACACTGTAATAACAGAGCACCGACACTGTAAAAACAGAGCACCGACACTGTAAAAACAGAGCACCGACACTGTAATAACAGAGCACCGACACTGTAATAACAGAGCACTGACACTGTAGTAACAGAGCACCGACACTGTAATAACAGAGCACCGACACTGTAAAAACAGAGCACCGACACTGTAAAAACAGAGCACTGACACTGTAATAACAGAGCACCGACACTGTAAAAACAGAGCACCGACACTGTAATAACAGAGCACCGACACTGTAATAACAGAGCACCGACAAGGTAATAACAGAGAACTGACAAGGTAATAACAGAGCACCGACAAGATAATAACAGAGCACCGACACTGTAATAACAGAGCACTGACACTGTAATAACAGAGCACTGACACTGTAGTAACAGAGCACTGACAAGGTAATAACAGAGCAATAGCACTGTAATAACAGAGCACTGACACTGTAGTAACAGAGCACTGACAAGGTAATAACAGAGCACTGACACTGTAATAACAGAGCACTGACACTGTAATAACAGAGCACTAACACTGTAATAACAGAGCACTGACACTGTAATAACAGAGCACTGACACTGTAATAACAGAGCACTGACACTGTAGTAACAGAGCACTGACACTGTAATAACAGAGCACCGACACTGTAATAACAGAGCACTAACACTGTAATAACAGAGCACTGACACTGTAGTAACAGAGCACTGACACTGTAATAACAGAGCACTGACAAGGTAATAACAGAGCACTGACACTGTAATAACAGAGCACTGACACTGTAATAACAGAGCACTGACACTGTAATAACAGAGCACTGACACTGTAGTAACAGAGCACTGACACTGTAATAACAGAGCACTGACAAGGTAATAACAGAGCACCGACAAGGTAATAACAGAGCACCGACAAGGTAATAACAGAGAACTGACAAGGTAATAACAGAGCACTGACAAGGTAATAACAGAGCACTGACACTGTAATAACAGAGCGCTGACACCGTAATAACAGAGCACCGACAAGATAATAACAGAGCACTAACACTGTAATAACAGAGCACCGACACTGTAATAACAGAGCACTGACACTGTAGTAACAGAGCACTGACAAGGTAATAACAGAGCAATAGCACTGTAATAACAGAGCACTGACACTGTAGTAACAGAGCACTGACAAGGTAATAACAGAGCACTGACAAGGTAATAACAGAGCAATAGCACTGTAATAACAGAGCACTGGCACTGTAATAACAGAGCGCTGACACCGTAATAACAGAGCACCGACAAGATAATAACAGAGCACCGACACTGTAATAACAGAGCACTGACACTGTAATAACAGAGCACTGACACTGTAGTAACAGAGCACTGACAAGGTAATAACAGAGCAATAGCACTGTAATAACAGAGCACTGACACTGTAGTAACAGAGCACTGACAAGGTAATAACAGAGCACTGACACTGTAATAACAGAGCACTGACACTGTAATAACAGAGCACTAACACTGTAATAACAGAGCACTGACACTGTAATAACAGAGCACTGACACTGTAATAACAGAGCACTGACACTGTAGTAACAGAGCACTGACACTGTAATAACAGAGCACCGACAATGTAATAACAGAGCACCGACACTGTAATAACAGAGCACTGACACTGTAATAACAGAGCACTGACACTGTAATAACAGAGCACTAACACTGTAATAACAGAGCACTGACACCGTAATAACAGAGCAATGACACTGTAATAACAGAGCACTGACACTGTAATAACAGAGCACTGACACTGTAATAACAGAGCACTGACACTGTAATAACAGAGCACTGACACTGTAATAACAGAGCACCGACACTGTAATAACAGAGCACTGACCCTGTAGTAACAGAGCACCGACAAGGTAATAACAGAGCACTGACAAGGTAATAACAGAGCACTGACAAGGTAATAACAGAGCACTGACAAGGTAATAACAGAGCACTGACAAGGTAATAACAGAGCACTGACAAGGTAATAACAGAGCACTGACAAGGTAATAACAGAGCACTGACAAGGTAATAACAGAGCACTGACAAGGTAATAACAGAGCACTGACAAGGTAATAACAGAGCACTGACAAGGTAATAACAGAGCACTGACAAGGTAATAACAGAGCACTGACAAGGTAATAACAGAGCACTGACAAGGTAATAACAGAGCACTGACAAGGTAATAACAGAGCACTGACAAGGTAATAACAGAGCACTGACAAGGTAATAACAGAGCACTGACAAGGTAATAACAGAGCACTGACAAGGTAATAACAGAGCACTGACAAGGTAATAACAGAGCACTGACAAGGTAATAACAGAGCACTGACAAGGTAATAACAGAGCACTGACCCTGTGGTAACAGAGCACTGACACTGTGGTAACAGAGCACTGACACTAATAACAGGATAAGAAAGCTCTTATTACCTTGACTTTGATTTCATATAATTCATTCCTCAGCGTGACTGGATAAGCTGTTAGGCTGATACAACCACTTGTGCTGTTGATGGTGAAGACGTCCTCACTACCTGAAGAAGGAGAAGGGTGAGAACGGCACCATAGTATGTGAATCATGACGTATACAGAAATCACATATCTGTGAAACTGTAGGCAAACACATGCTCAACTGTTGACAATGATAGGTCATTATCAGTTTGTTTGTTTGTTTGTTTGTTTGTTTGTTTGTTTGTTTGTTTGTTTGTTTGTTTGTTTGTTTGTGTGTGCGCGTGTGTAACTTACCATTGGTAATAGAATAATGAATAGGATTAGGGTTTCCTTCGTCTCCATCTTTGGCAAACACAGTGGCTATTTCAGAACCCTGCAAATACAAATTATAAATCATAAAGCAATGGCTTGCAAAAGTTTTCCAAAAAATCAGTTGAACATACTGTATGTTAATACGGCGACATGATATTCCAAATAATTGAAGTACATTTAATTGAATATAAAGAAATGGCTTGCGAAAGTTCCCAAAAGTTTTAAAACCAATGTTTTAAAGACCAGAGGATCATCAGGTTGTGTTGTGCTTACAGGAAGTGAGATCTCGTAAACGTAGCCAAAGTAAGGAGGTTGTGTTGTGCTTACAGGAACTGAGACCTCGTAGACGTGGCCAAAGTAAGGAGGTTGTGTTGTGCTTACAGGAACTGAGACCTCGTAGACGTGGCCAAAGTAAGGAGGTTGTGTTGTGCTTACAGGAAGTGAGACTTCGTAGACGTAGCCAAAGTAAGGAGGTTGTGTTGTACTTACAGGAAGTGAGACCTCGTAGACGTAGCCAAAGTAAGGAGGTTGTGTTGTGCTTACAGGAAGTGAGACTTCGTAGACGTAGCCAAAGTAAGGAGGTTGTGTTGTGCTTACAGGAAGTGAGACCTCGTAGACGTAGCCAAAGTAAGGAGGTTGTGTTGTGCTTACAGGAAGTGAGACTTCGTAGACGTAGACAAAGTAAGGAGGTTGTGTTGTGCTTACAGGAAGTGAGACTTCGTAGACGTAGACAAAGTAAGGAGGTTGTGTTGTGCTTACAGGAAGTGAGACTTCGTAGACGTAGCCAAAGTAAGGAGGTTGTGTTGTGCTTACAGGAAGTGAGACCTCGTAGACGTAGCCAAAGTAAGGAGGTTGTGTTGTGCTTACAGGAAGTGAGACCTCGTAGACGTAGCCAAAGTAAGGAGGTTGTGTTGTGCTTACAGGAAGTGAGACTTCGTAGACATAGACAAAGTAAGGAGGTTGTGTTGTGCTTACAGGAAGTGAGACCTCGTAGACGTAGCCAAAGTAAGGAGGTTGTGTTGTGCTTACAGGAAGTGAGACCTCGTAGACGTAGCCAAAGTAAGGAGGTTGTGTTGTGCTTACAGGAACTGAGACCTCGTAGACGTGGCCAAAGTAAGGAGGTTGTGTTGTGCTTACAGGAAGTGAGACTTCGTAGATATAGCCAAAGTAAGGAGGTTGTGTTGTGCTTACAGGAAGTGAGACCTCGTAGACATAGCCAAAGTAAGGAGGTTGTGTTGTGCTTACAGGAAGTGAGACTTCGTAGACGTAGCCAAAGTAAGGAGTTCCAATGAAGGCTGGAGGAGTGTCTTGGGCGTCGAGGACGTTGATGGTTATGGTGGCTGTAGATGTCAACACCTGATGCTTCCCTTTGTACTGTCCACCCCCATCCTGATGGATACAACAGAAGGTTAGACATTGGACGACGACACATGTGCTGTCTGATTATTTAGCGTTAAAAACCATTGCGAAGCAACAGTACTCTTAGCATTAGTTAACAAGGCGGCAGGTAGCCGAAAGGTTGCTGGATCGAATCCCTGAGCTGACAAGGTAAAAATCTGTCTTTCTGCCCCTGAACAAAGCAGTTAACCCACTGTTCCCCGGTAGGCTGCCATTGTAAATAAGAATTTGTTCTTAACTGACTTGCCTAGTTAAATAAGAAATAAAAAAAACACTGTGTGGAAGTTATGTAACGCTGTTTGCTTAGTGAGGAGTACCACCTCCTCCATCGCCCTAAGGAAAAAGGCCTTCAATTGTGAAAGGAGCGACACTTCAGGCTGAGAACTCAGTGTCACACATCTCCATCTGCTAGATATGTGAATTTCAACAGCTTTCTATTTGTGTGTGAACTTCAGAATCTTGCTCCCATGAAAATACACTCAGCATACTGTAAAGGGCCTAAACAACATGCTCCTCCTTCACACGAGACAATTAGTCAATCAGCTGCCATGGTGTGGGATCAAGGGCCGAGTCGTAGTGTGGCCTTAAATTATCAGGGCAGACCCTCCCCAGGAGCTTAGAGACAGATCCAAGGATGGAGGAGAGGAGCTGATCCTCCCCAAGAGGCTTAAAGACAGAGGAGGGACCCCCAGCCCTTCAACCTCCACAGGGCTCAGAGAAGAGGATAGAGACAGAAGAAAAGCTTCCCTCCCCAGGGCTCAGAGAAGAGGATAGAGACAGAAGAAAAGCTTCCCTCCCCCAGGACTCAGAGAAGAGGATAGAGACAGAAGAAAAGCTTCCCTCCCCAGGGCTCAGAGAAGAGGATAGAGACAGAAGAAAAGCTTCCCTCCCCCAGGACTCAGAGAAGAGGATAGAGACAGAAGAAAAGCTTCCCTCCCCAGGGCTCAGAGAAGAGGATAGAGACAGAAGAAAAGCTTCCCTCCCCCAGGACTCAGAGAAGAGGATAGAGACAGAAGAAAAGCTTCCCTCCCCCATGGCTCAGAGGAGAGGACAGATTGGGATGACACATAGGGATGAAACATAGGGATGACACATAGGGATGACACATTGGGATGACACATAGGGATGAAACATTGGAATGAAACATAGGGATGACACATTGGGATGAAACATTGGAATGAAACATAGGGATGACACATAGGGATTAAACATAGGGATGACACATAGGGATGACACATAGGGATGAAACATAGGGATGAAACATTGGAATGAAACATAGGGATGACACATAGGGATTAAACATAGGGATGACACATAGGGATGACACATAGGGATTAAACATAGGGATAAAACATTGGGATGACACAGGGATGACACATTGGGATGACACATTGGGATGACACATTGCTGGTTGGGGTTTTAGGCTGGGTATCTGTAAAGCACTTTGTGACAACTGCAGATGTAAAAAGGGATTCATAAAAATACATTGATTGATTGACACATAGCCAGCCGCCATCTAACCTTGGCAACCACCGTCACAAAGTGTAATGTTGTAGTCTCAAAGTCGAGCGTCTCGCCTGGTTTGATCCGCAGGACCCCACTGTGGCCGTCGATGGTGAACTTGGTAGTCGGAGTTCCCTGTGAACAGACACAGGACCATCAGTAAAACCCTTCACGATGATGATGTATGCTGAGACAGATCTAACTAATCACTCACCATTCAATTCAGTTTTTTAGTTCAATGACAATTCAAATACACTTGAAATTACAACCAAGACCACATCACACATCAAATCCAGGCCTAGAGAGGGATAAAACATTTCAGCCTTTCAACCATTTTCTACTGTTGCTCTTTCAGATATCTAAAATCATCAGGATGGTTTTAGACTCCAGAATCTGCTTTGTGAATCTCCCAGTCGACATATGAACGGTGCCAACTGCTTGCTGATGGCCAAAAGCAGCCCTAAGCTTCAGCTAAGCCCTCGACACCTTTCTGAAATGTAATTGAAATGTAATCCACTAAAGTAACACCATATCCTGCCTCAACTCCAGTGTAAAAATGAATTGTTTTCTCACCAAGGATGGTTCACTTCCTGTGTTGATTAAGGACATGGCCTTACCATTCATCTACAGTATGACAATGGATCCTCCGTATAGACTGTATAACATTAGAGCTAACCCTGAACCCTCTGGCAGACCAAGACTGTGTTCATTATGATACACGAAGCAAAAAATAGATTTTTTTCTATTTGAGGGTTCATATAGTCCCTTCCTGTTTCAGTCCATTTTCTTCTTCTTTAGTGTCCAATGGACATTGTTCACCTGTAAGTAGTAGGTGACACTGCCTCCAGAGCCCATGTCTTTATCCACCGCTTGCACTCTGTAAATGCTGCTTCCAGCTGAAGTGTCCTGCAGATGACACAAACATGGATGACATTTAACATTAAATATGATGTGTACTAGATAAGTGCCTGTGCACTTACTTATCTAGTACATATCTGCTAGACTTTAATAACAGTGTCATTACTTGCCAGCATGTCAGACAGGCCCCTGGGGTAGTGATGCCCTATTATGTCTAAAAACATGATACCAATATTGACATCTCTGTCATTATCACTTAACATTATCTCTAAAGACATTATACCAATATTGACATCTCTGACATTATCACTTAACATTATCTCTAAAGACATGATACCAATATTGACATCTCTGTCATTATCACTTAACATTATCTCTAAAGACATGATACCAATATTGACATCTCTGTCATTATGACTTAACATTATCTCTAAAGACATGATACCAATATTGACATCTCTGTCATTATCACTTAACATTATCTCTAAAGACATTTTAAACCAATGACAGAGCTGTCTTTATGGTGATGAGGGTTTAACACTGACCTCGGGGACGTCTACGGCGAAAGGCAGGTTCTGGAACTCTGGTTCTTCATCGTTGGCATCGGTGACAAACACCCGTATCGTCTCGACAACCTAAAGGAAGGAACAAACAGATGACATCACAACAGCCCAGCTGAGAAGCCAGGGATGGTTATTTGGGAAGTGTATAGGCCTATACATTTGAAGTATATGGATCTGCGACGAATGTTGTCGTCAAAGCTCAGCTCACCTTATTCCGCCCATCTGTTATGCTAACAAGAGCTGAGATTTCACCTTGTTTCTGACAAAACAAAGAACACGTTGTTAACAGCACTCTAAATAGCACATCCGGTACTAGGGGGTAATGATAGTCTCTGGCGAGAGACGGCAGACTTGCTTCTGGGTTGCTGAGATTACCAGAGATATAGTTTTCTCAAAGCTTCCTGCATTACACTCACCTCTCTGTCTAGTTCCTGAATGAGAGTTATGTTTCCTGACTTGGAGTCCACTCTCAGGTATTCTCTGGTGCCCTTCTCAAAGGTCAGGCCAAACCACACGGCATCCCCCTCTGGGTCGGTACCGTTTAGGATATATACCTGTGTTCCTGTAAGGTTAGAGACAGAGATAGCACCTGCTTATGAATCTGTTATGAATACTTTATGAATGACTATGAATGTGTTATGAATGCTTATGAATGTGTTATGAATGCTTATGAATGTGTTACGAATGCTTATGAATGTATGAATGCTTAGGAATGTGTTATGAATGCTTATGTATGTGTTATGAAGTCTTTATGTAGGTACTCTTCAAATATTAAAGTGTTACCGAATTTGGTTATAACATCATCTATCAAATACATGAAAGGTAACCCATCTCTACCTCCAGTTGTACAGAGGAGAATATCATACAGCACCATGAACCTGACCTAGACATAGTCGTTTAGGAATAGGAATTCTGAGGTGTAACTTTCCCAAAAACCCAGGTTTTCCAGAAATGTTGCATTCCGTAGTATTGTCTGATTGTTTTTCCTATTGTTGCCAGCCACCTCTGCCTCGTTATTGTTTTCCCTGGCTAAGCTTGTTAGCGCGCGTCACCGTCCTCTGCAGGGCATTATGGTGATACATCTAAGGCTCAATGCTGCTCATGTGATTACTGATCGGTCCATCACAAGCAAACCTGGGTTCAAATACTATTTGAAATCTTTCAAATACTTTTGAGTGTTTGCTCTCGCCTGCATGGAGTGCAGGGTTTGCAGTTTTGGGACTATTCTGTTGGTCAACGAAGATAGGCAAGCTCAACGAAGCACACATCAACTATTTGAAATTATTACAAATAGTATTTGGACCCAGGTCTGATCATTAGTTACTGTATAACGCTGCTCTTGAAACACAAAATCCATCACGCCGTGATTTTCTTTTAATTTAGCCACATTATCCATGCTATTTGTAAATCACAAGACATACTGTATATTATCAATTCACAACTTCACTGACTCAATTGAATAATTAAATAAATAATCATCTCACTTATGTAATTGTTTACAACACTTACCGACTGGTGTGTCTTCTGAGATACTGAAGAGAGCCATATTCCCATTGGTGCTGCTCGGTCCGTTGTCGTAGAAATAGGGAGCGTAGTCTGACGTTTGCCCTGGTGGAGAAGAACAAATGAATCGAAACGTGTCACTTATAACAAAGCAGCACTATCAAGCGTATTCACAATCGCAAAAAGATAGATGACAATCTATGGATAACGAGTAAACTTTTATACAGTACAGAAATTATAACACATGCTGTCGTAATCAATTCAATACTTCTGACACCTGTGGTCCTATTTATCTGAATATTCAATTTTGAATTATTGTACTCACTTCCTGAAACGGCAGGAAAGCAGAGAGAAACAAGACAGTTCAAAGTCAAAAGAGGTTAAGAGAATGGTATTATCTAAAAGAAGGTAAAGGAAACCCAGTCACAATATCAAGACAAAGACCAGGACAGAGAAAATAAAACCTACCCAAAGAGGGAGGAAGAGTAACCAAGAAGACCAAGAGAAAAATAAACCCTCTCTTTTTCTTTTGGTTCTTCATCCTGATGGCAGAAGACGGTTTGTCAGGGTCATACAGGGTGGAGGTAGAGACCAGGAAGAGGGAGACCGGCTGAGGCTGAGTGGAACGGAGTCAGTGTCCTTCTGGAGGTGTCTACAGTATGCCAGGCATCTCACAAGACGGCTCAGCTCAGTGTAAGAAGCCGGAGCAGTCTCTCAGAGCAGCCTGGTCTCATAGGCTAGACGTAACATAGTAAATTGTAAATCCAGGAAAGTCAAATTAGTATGATATGTTATGTTTGGTATGGTTACATAAGACAGGAGGTTACTTAAGGCAAAAATTAAAATAGGTTGGTTGGTTGGTTGGTTGGTCGGGGTGAATGGGTGGGCGTATAACGTGAACGTCTAGCATGCCAAAGGTAGTGTGTTCGAATCTCATCACGAACAACTTTAGCATTTAAGCTAATTAGCAACTTTGCAATGAGTTACTACTTTTTAACTACTTAAAAACTTCCCCTAACCGTAACCCTAACATTAACCTATAGCCTAGCTAACGTTAGCCACCTAGGGAACATTAGTGACATAATATTGGAATTTCGTATCATATCGTACGTTTAGCAAATTTCTCACATATTGTACGAATTGCAATTAGTAATATATCATATGCGTTGTAATTTGTAACATATCATAGGAGATGGATGATGGACATCCACAAATGAATACATACCATACGAAACGTAACATACAGAGCATTTGGAAAGTATTCAGACCCCTTCACTATTTCCACATTTTGTTACGTTACAGCTTTATTCTAAAATGGATTCAACAGTTTTTTCCCTCATTAATCTACACACAATACCCCATAATGACAAAGCAAAAACAGGTTTATAGAAATTGTTGCAAAAATATATAACAAAATGACTTAAATTTCACATTTACATAAGTATTCAGACCCTTTACTCAGTACTTTTGTTGAAGAACCTTTGGCAGCGATTACAGCCTTGAGTCTTCTTGGGTATGACGCTACAAGCTTGGCACAACTGTATTTGTGGAGTTTCTCTCATTCTTCTCTGCAGATCCTCTCAAGCTCTGTCAGGTTGGATGGGGAGCGTCGCTGCACAGCTATTTTTTAGGTCTCTCCAGAGATGTTCGATCGGGTTCAAGTCTGGGCTCTGGCTGGGCCACTCAAGGACATTCAGAGACTTGTCCCGAAGCCACTCCTGCATTGTCTTGGCTGTGTGCTTAGGGTCGTTGTCCTGTTGGAAGGGGAACCTTTGCCCCAGTCTGAGGTCCTGAGTGCTCTAGAGAAGGTTTTTATCAAGGATCTCTCTGTACTTTTCCATCCATCCTGACTAGTCTCCCAGTTCCTGCCGCTGAAAAACATCCCCACAGCATGATGCTGCCACAACCATGCTTCATTGTAGGGATGATGCCAGGTTTCCTCCAGACGTGACGCTTGGGATTCAAGCCAAAGAATTCAATCTTGGTTTCATCAGAGCAAAGAATTTTGTTTCTCATGGTCTGATAGTCCTTTAGGTGCATTTAGGCAAAATCCAAGCGGGCTGTCATGTGCCTTTTACTGAGGAGTGGCTTCCGTCTGGCCACTTTACCATAAAGGCCTGATTGGTGGAGTGCTGCAGAGATGGTTGTCCTTCTGTAAGCTTCTCCCATCTCCACAGAGGAACTCTAGAGCTCTTTCAGAGCGACAATCGTGTTCTTGGTCACCTCCTTGACAAAGGCCCTTCTCCCCTGATTGTTCAGCTTGGCCGAGTGGCCAGCTTTAGGAAGAGTCTTGGTGGTTCCAAACTTCCTCCATTTAAGAATGATGGAGGCAACTGTGTTATTGGGGATTTTCAATGCTGCAGACATGTTTTAGTACCCTTCCCCAGATTTTTGCCTCGACACAATCCTGTCTCTGTGCTCTACGGACAATTCCATCGACCTCGTGGCTTGGTTTTTGCTCTGTCACCTGTATAACCTTATATAGACAGTTGTGTGGCTTTCGAAATCATGTCCAATCAATTGAATTTACCACAGGTGGACTCCAATCAAGTTATAGAAACATCTCAAGAATGATCAACGGAAACCGGATGCACATGAGCTAAATTTAAAGTCTCATAGCAAAGGGTTTGAATACTTTTGAAAATTAGGTATGTTTCTTTATTTTTAATACATTTGCAAACATTGTTAAAAAATCTGTCTTCGCTTTGTCATTATGGGGTATTGTGTGTAGATTGATGAGGGGAAAAAACATGTAATACATTTTAGAATAAGGCTGTAATGTAACAAAATGTGGAAAAAGTCAAGGGGTATGAATACTTTCCAAATGCACTGTAAGGGCTAAGAAACCTAGCTAAAGAATGTTAGCATACTGTATCAAACTAATTGGACTGTCCTGGATTTACATTTACTATGTTACGTCTACCCCTGAGTCCAGGTTGCTCAGAGCAGTATTAATCCTACCTGTACTTCTTTACTTCACAGCCACAGCAGACATCTTAGATAGACCTCGTCTACTGCTGCTCTCACCGCCAAATATGAGACTGTTCTCCACAGAGAGGCTAGGAGATATCTGTCACAGACTGTTCTCCACAGAGAGGCTAGGAGATATGTCACAAACCTTTCTCCACAGAGAGGCTAGGAGATATGTCACAGACTGTTCTCCACAGAGTGGCTAGGAGATATCTGTCACAGACTGTTCTCCACAGAGTGGCTAGGAGATATCTGTCACAGACTGTTCTCCACAGAGTGGCTAGGAGATATCTGTCACAGACTGTTCTCCACAGAGAGGCTAGGAGATATGTCACAAACCTTTCTCCACAGAGAGGCTAGGAGATATGTCACAGACTGTTCTCCACAGAGAGGCTAGGAGATATGTCACAGACTGTTCTCCACAGAGTGGCTAGGAGATATATGCCACAGACTGTTCTCCACAGAGAACCTTTAAGTCTAAGGTGTTTAAGACTGCGGGGTTCAAATGGCACCCTATTCCCTATTTAGTGCAATGCTTTTGACCAGGGCCCATGTGTAAGCAATAAGGTACCATGTGAGTCTACACCCCCAGGCTCAGGAAGCTGTACGGTGCATTCGGAACATATTCAGACCCCTTCACTTTTTCCACATTTTGTTACATTACAGCCTTATTCTAAAATAGATGTCATGTTTTTCATAAATCTACACACAATACCCAATAATGACAAAGCAAAAACAGGTTTAGAAATGTGTGCAAAAAAATAAATAAATACATAAATATAACATTTACACACACCCTTTACTCAGAACTTTGTTAAAAAGCATCTTTGGCAGCGATTACAGCCGAGTCTTCTTGGGTATGACGCTACAAGCTTGGCACACATGTATTTAGGCTGTTTAATCCATTCCTCTCTGCAGATCCTATAAAAGCTCTGTCAAGTTGGATGGTTGCTGCAAAGCTATTTTAAGGTCTCTCCAGAGATGTTCGATCCAGCCTCAGGCTGGGCCACTCAAGGACATTAAGAGACTTGTCAAATCAAATGTTATTTGTCACATGTGCCGAATACAACAGGTGTATTCACCTTACAGTGAAACACTTCCTTAATTAACCAACAATGCAGTTAAGAAAAATACAAAAAAAATAAAGAAAAGTAACAAATAATTAAAGAGTAGCAGTAAAATAACAATAGCGAGGCTATATACAGGTTGTACCGCTACAGAGTCAATGTGCGGGGGCACCGGTTAGTCGAGGTAATATGTACATGTAGGTAGAGTTATTAAAGTGACTATGCATAGATAACAGAGAGTAGCAGCGTAGAATGGGAGGGAGGGCAATGAAAGTAGTCTGGGTAGCCATTTGATTAGATGTTCAGGAGTCTTATGGCTTGGGGGTAGAAGCCTGAAACCACTCCTGTGTTGTCTAGGATGTGTGTTTAGGGTCGTTGTCTTGTTGGAAGGTGAACCGTCGCACCAGTCTGAGGTCTTGAGCGCCCTGGAGCAGGTTTTCATCAAGGATTTCTCTGTACTTTGCTCAGTTCATCTTTCCCTCAATCCTGACTAGTCTCCCAGTCCCTGTCGCTGAAAAACAGCCCCACAGCATGATGCTGCCACCACCATGCGTCACCGTAGGGATGGTATTGGCCAGGTGATGAGCGGTGCCTGGTTGCCTCCAGATGTGACGCTTGGCATTCAGGCCAAAGAGTTCAATCTCAGAGACTCTTGTTTCTCATGGTTGAAGAGTCATCATGGTTGGTTTTTGCTCTGACATCCACTGTCAACTGTGGGACCTTATATAGACAGGTGTGTGTCTTTCCAAATCATGTCCAATCAATTGAATTTACCACAGGTGGACACAGGTGGATTTACCACTAGAAACTCAAGGATGATCAATGGAAACAGGACGCACCTGAGCTCAATTTCGAGTCTCATAGCAAAGGGTCTGAATACTTATGTAAATAAAGTCTTTCTGTTTTTTATTTGTAATACATTTGAAAAAATTTATAAAAACCTGTTTTCGCTTTGTCATTATGGGGTATTGTGTGTAGATTAATGAGGATTTTTATTTATTTCATCCATTTTAGAATAAAGATGTAACGTCACAAATTGTGGAAAAAGTCAAGGGGTCTGGATACTTTCCCAATGCGCTGTATATATATATTGACTGTAGTGACTCACTCAGACGTGCAGTCATGTGCCTTTCCTCTCTTCACACGTTTAAAAATAGGATGTGACGTCCTATGACACGCTCACACAGAGTACAGGAAGCAGCCAGTCAGACACCTGCAACGTTCTTCCCAAAATATATGCAGTTACCATGAGCTTTTTCTTTGTCAATTAAAGGTATACAGATATTTAGTATTATATTTCAACACTGAAATTATAACTCAGTGATGTATTAACTTTCCTTTGATTTGTTTTATGCGTTACTTTAAATATTCCCAACAAGCTCGTACATTGAACAATACAGAGCAGAGTCATTTTTATTTTGAGAAAGTGAACTACCAGTAAACATCTCAGGCGGTCCTGATTGAACTACGCCTGCTAGAGGAAGTGTTCGCTAGGCCAAAGGGGTTCAGGAAAGTTTCACCTGTACGTCTATGGGAATGTCAGACATACAGGCAGACAGAGAGAAAGCACGATGGGCCAGGTCAGTGGGAGAGATATTTCTACAGACACAAAAACAATGACAAGTTCAATGTAAGGTAGTGTTACAGGCTTTGGTTTATTCCATTTATATTTTGAGGTTGGACTTTAGCGCGTATAGCTCGTCAGCACGTAGGGAGTGCCGATTGGTGTCAGTATGTGTTACACCTGTGCTGGTTTGCCATCTTGTTAGTGGGAAGGTGTTTCACCTGTGCTGACCCAGGTGCCATTTAAGAGTAGCTGGCCCGGTCCTCCTGTTGTCTGGAGAGATGTGGATGGTTAACACCTTTAGTTGATGCGCCCTATTTTGATTTCTACACAAACAATCCTTTCATCTGATTTCCCTGGTTTGTTTTGTTCTACTTTTTTGGTTCGCTTCCTGTCTTTTACTTTGGTGTGGGTTTTTCTTTTGTTTCCCTGTTCTTGGGGAAATTTAGTGGTCGCTCGTGGTGGTTGTCTTCGGTTGCACTTGTTGTTGCCAGTGAACTTTCAGTGGACACCTCCAGGAGTGTATTTCAGAACCCCTCCTAGAACCCCACCTAGAACCCCTCCTAGAACCCCTCCTAGAACCCCTCCTAAAACCCCTCCTAGAACCCCTCCTAAAACCCCACCTGTTTAGTTTGGGTTGTTGTCAGTGATTTCTCTGTTAGTTCCCCTTTCTGTTTGAGTGACAATTTATTTTCTTGCCGGGGAACGTAAGTTGGTTTAACAGTCATCACACTCGAGACCCCACTGATCCTGACTAAGGTCATGTAGACATGATCCTTGAAAAGGTTGTATGCCCACCTCCACTTAATGGTCAATTCTCTTGTTTAAGAACAACAATGTAATTTACTGTATGCAGATGTTTTTGATGCTTCAAAAATACAAATTATCAGTATTGAATGCCTTGTGTTGATTTGGATTCAAGTAAAGACACTGGCACCCACTACTGGTGAGCCTGTCTGAAACAGAACAACGTAAAGGCAACAGATATCCACAGCAATCGTAAGGACATGTGAAGTTTTCCCATCTCATCTAGCGTTGCCCTCTGTTCCAACCATCTCCAGCCTACCATTTCTATATGTTACAAATTACATGCGACGTCATCGGTACGTATCATACTGTACGTATCCTGATAAATAGTATATGCTACCGTTTAAAACACTACCCAAGCAGCTGCCGCAGCAGGTGAACGCCGATCTGTTTTAATGAAGCACCTGCTAGTTACAGATGTTAGCATCTGTTGCCAGTGCCCTGTTTTTGAGGTTTAATTTTGGCGGTTCAGAGTGGGGCGGCCATGGGCAGATGGCGACGAGGATTATCCTACTAAGCCTTTGTCATCTGGTGCTATAAGCTACGCAGCACAGAGCCATGTTGTCTGTGGAGAAATAGGTGGACGGACCCCCTTCTG
Organism: Salvelinus alpinus; assembly: GCF_045679555.1. Lineage (NCBI taxonomy): Eukaryota > Metazoa > Chordata > Actinopteri > Salmoniformes > Salmonidae > Salvelinus > Salvelinus alpinus. The sequence goes on along the minus strand of NC_092088.1, from coordinate 9,360,030 downwards.
TTCTGTCCAGCACATCGCCGTCTAGTTAGACCCAGGGTCACTGAAAGGTCAACAGATAAAGACGTTCAGACAAGGTTCAGATCTTTTCAATTAGTAGGATTCAATTGCCAGGAAAGTGTTTAATACTTATTCTTTATATTGCCTCTCTAGGATACCAGTAAAGACTTACTCTAAAAATGTGGTCAGATCTTGTTTTTTTCTGGACTATACATTGGGCTCCCGAGTGGCACAGCGGTCTAAGGCATTGCATCTCAGTGTAAGAGGTGTCTCTACAGACCCTGGTTTGATTCCAGGCTGTATCACGACCGGCCGTGATTGGGAGTCCCATAGAGCGGCGCACAATTGGCCCAGCATCGGTAGGGTTTGGCTGTGGGTAGGCAGTCATTTTGAATTAGAATTTGTTCTTAACTGACTTGCCTAGTTAAATAAAGGTTAAATTAAACAACATTTAAATTGCCAGACAGTGCACTGCACTAACATCCTAGAACTGTGTGTTAATTGCACTATCTCTGCACATTGTGTATATTAAATGCAGAACCTACGTTTTAAGTAACAGTTAGTGTTGGCAATAGCCCAAAAATTAAGGAAATTCAAATTGGCAGCCCTACCCTAAATTTCACAAATGCACTAGTTTAACAGCAATCAGATTATTACACATGCTACTGATGTGCCTCAAACGCGTTAAGAAGGAAAACAATTGCCATAAATAACTTTTAACAAGGCACACCTGTTAATTGAAATGCATTCCAGGTGACTACCTCATGAAGCTTGTTGAGAGGCAAAAGGTGGCTACTTTGAAGAATCACAACTATAACATATAGTATGATTTGTTTAAACACTTTTTTGGTTACTGCATGATTCCATATGTGTTATTAATGAGTAGGTGTGTCCACACTTTTGATTGGTACTGTATGTAAGCAGAACTTTCCTGCCCCAAAGTTGCATTGCCCAATCAACACTTACTATAGTGGTGACTTGCCACTATAATATATGCAACTTCCAATTTGCACTCCGACACATGCCAATTTGCACTCTGCCACTGAATGACTGTGTTATATATTTTCCACTCTGTAGCACATCCTCCACAGTGAATGTGTTTCTACATCCATAATATGCCTGAAAAGCCATCTGGCATTAGAATCTAGAAGTGTTGTACTCTCTACTATCAAATCAAATCAAATCAAATGTATTTATATAGCCCTTCGTACATCAGCTGATATCTCAAAGTGCTGTACAGAAACCCAGCCTAAAACCCCAAACAGCAAGCAATGCAGGTGTAGAAGCACGGTGGCTAGGAAAAACTCCCTAGAAATGCCAAAACCTAGGAAGAAACCTAGAGAGGAACCAGGCTATGAGGGGTGACCAGTCCTCTTCTGGCTGTGCCGGGTGGAGATTATAACAGAACATGGCCAAGATGTTCAAATGTTCATAAATGACCAGCATGGTCAAATAATAATAATCACAGTAGTTGTCGAGGGTGCAGCAAGTCAGCACCTCAGGAGTAAATGTCAGTTGGCTTTTCATAGCCGATCATTAAGAGTATCTCTACCGCTCCTGCGGTCTCTAGAGAGTTGAAAACAGCAGGTCTGGGACAGGTAGCACATCTGGTGAACAGGTCAGGGTTCCATAGCTGCAGGCAGAACAGTTTAAACTGGAGCAGCAGCACGGCCAGGTGGACTGGGGACAGCAAGGAGTCATCATGCCAGGTAGTCCTGAGGCATGGTCCTAGGGCTCAGGTCCTCTGAGAGAGAGAAAGAAAGAAAGAAAGAGTGAAAGAGAGAGTTAGAGAGAGCATACTTAAATTCACACAGGACACCGGATAAGACAGGAGAAGTACTCCAGATATAATAAACTGACCCTAGCCCCCCGACACATAAACTACTGCAGCATAAATACTGGAGGCTGAGACAGGAGGGGTCAGGAGACACTGTGGCCCCATCCGATGATACCCCCGGACAGGGCCAAACAGGAAGGATATAACCCCACCCACTTTGCCAAAGCACAGCCCCCACACCACTAGAGGGATATCTTCAACCACCAACTTACCATCCTGAGACAAGGCCGAGTATAGCCCACAAAGATCTCTGCCACGGCACAACCCAAGGGGGTTGTGTAATAACCTTCATGGTTATTATCTGACCCTCTCTACTATAACCTTCATGGTTATTATCTGACCCTCTACTATAACCTTCATGGTTATTATCTGACCCTCTACTATAACCTTCATGGTTATTATCTGACCCCCTCTACTATAACCTTCATGTTTATTATCTGACCCTCTACTATAACCTTCATGGTTATTATCTGACCCTCTACTATAACCTTCATGGTTATTATCTGACCCTCTACTATAACCTTCATGGTTATTATCTGACCCTCTACAATAACCTTCATGGTTATTATCGGACCCTATCTACTATAACTTTCATGGTTATTATCTGACCCTCTACTATAACCTTCATGGTTATTATCTGACCCCCTCTACTATAACCTTCATGGTTATTATCTGACCCCCTCTACTATAACCTTCATGGTTATTATCTGACCCTCTACTATAACCTTCATGGTTATTATCTGACCCTCTACTATAACTTTCATGGTTATTTTCTGACCCTCTACTATAACCTTCATGGTTATTATCTGACCCTCTCTACTATAAACTTCATGGTTATTATCTGACCCTCTCTACTATAACCTTCATGGTTATTATCTGACCCTCTACTATAACCTTCATGGTTATTATCTGACCCCCTCTACTATGACCTTCATGGTTATTATCTGATCCTCTACTATAACCTTCATGGTTATTATCTGACCCTCTACTATAACCTTCATGGTTATTATCTGACCCCCTCTACTATAACCTTCATGGTTATTATCTGACCCCCTCTACTTTAACCTTCATGGTTATTATCTGACCCTCTACTATAACCTTCATGGTTATTATCTGACCCTCTCTACTATAACCTTCATGGTTATTATCTGACCCTCTCTACTATAACCTTCATGGTTATTATCTGACCCCCTCTACTATAACCTTCATGGTTATTATCTAACCCCCTCTACTATAACCTTCATGGTTATTATCTGACCCCCTCTACTTTAACCTTCATGGTTATTATCTGACCCTCTACTATAACCTTCATGGTTATTATCTGACCCTCTCTACTATAACCTTCATGGTTATTATCTGACCCCCTCTACTATAACCTTCATGGTTATTATCTGACCATCTACTATAACCTTCATGGTTATTATCTGACCCCCTCTACTATAACCTTCATGGTTATTATCTGACCCCCTCTACTATAACCTTCATGGTTATTATCTGACCCCCTCTACTATAACCTTCATGGTTATTATCTGACCCTCTACTATAACCTTCATGGTTATTATCTGACCCTCTACTATAACCTTCATGGTTATTATCTGACCCTCTACTATAACCTTCATGGTTATTATCTGACCCCCTCTACCACTCAGCCGGGAGACCGGCTGAGGCTGAGTGGAGCCGAGTAAGTGTCAGGATCATACAGGGTGGAGGTAGAGACCAGGGAGAGGGAGACCGGCTGAGGCTGAGTGGAGCCGAGTAAGTGTCAGGATCATACAGGGTGGAGGTAGAGACCAGGGAGAGGGAGACCGGCTGAGTGGAGCCGAGTAAGTGTCAGGATCATACAGGGTGGAGGTAGAGACCAGGGAGAGGGAGACCGGCTGAGGCTGAGTGGAGCCGAGTAAGTGTCTGGGTCATACAGGGTGGAGGTAGAGACCAGGGAGAGGGAGACCGGATGAGGCTGAGTGGAGCCGAGTAAGTGTCAGGGTCATACAGGGTGGAGGTAGAGACCAGGGAGAGGGAGACCGGATGAGTGGAGCCGAGTAAGGGTCCTTCTGGAGGTGCAGTGGCTATTGGTATCCATTTTAAAACCCTAGAGTCTTTTCCTTATAGCCAACGTGGAAAATGAGCTGACTATTTGTTCCTGGTGCATTTCATCCACGAATCCAGAAATCAAATGTACACATGTTGTTTGCCTTAAAAATAAAGTTCAATTTATTCAAATTCTTGGTTATAATGTTGCAAAAAAAATGTATCAAAATAAAGAAGGTAATTCTAAGATATTCAAGCTACAACTTGGGCATTCTTGGATCAAACAATATCACAGAGACAAAGAAAGCACAGTCAAAAGACTGTATGGACTCTAGCCAGCCATTCCCATGTCTCTGACTGTATGGACTCTAGCCAGCCATTCCCATGTCTCTGACTGTATGGACTCTAGCCAGCCATTCCCATGTCTCTGACTGTACGTACTCTAGCCAGCCATTCCCATGTCTCTGACTGTACGTACTCTAGCCAGCCATTCCCATGTCTCTGACTGTACGGACTCTAGCCAGCCATTCCCATGTCTCTGACTGTATGGACTCTAGCCAGCCATTCCCATGTCTGTGACTGTATGGACTCTAGCCAGCCATTCCCATGTCTCTGACTGTATGGACTCTAGCCAGCCATTCCCATGTCTGTGACTGTATGGACTCTAGCCAACCATTCCCATTAGGTCTCTGGACCCCATTACTGTTATAGCAATCTCCTGTAAAGGGGGGCATATCAGTCAAACAATAATTATGACAGACAGATAATCAGAATGACTTACAAATAACTATTTCATAGGCAGTATATCAGGCATCTCGTCAGGCATCTCGTCAGGCATCTCGTCGGGCATCTCGTCGGGCATCTCGTCGGGCATCTCGTCGGGCATCTCAGCTCAGTGGAAGGGGGTGGAGCAGCTTCTCAGAGCGCTATTGATCTAGTGACGCAGCCTATCCTCTAGTCCTTGACTCCTCTAGTCCTTTACTCCTCTAGTCCTTGACTCCTCTAGTCCTTGACTCCTCTAGTCCTTGACTCCTCTAGTCCTTTACTCCACTAGTCCTTGACTCCTCTAGTCCTTGACTCCTCTAGTCCTTGACTCCTCTAGTCCTTGACTCCTCTAGTCCTTGACTCCTCTAGTCCTTGACTCCTCTAGTCCTTGACTCCTCTAGTCCTTTACTCCACTAGTCCTTTACTCCTCTAGTCCTTGACTCCTCTAGTCCTTTACTCCTCTAGTCCTTGACTCCTCTAGTCCTTGACTCCTCTAGTCCTTGACTCCTCTAGTCCTTTACTCCACTAGTCCTTTACTCCTCTAGTCCTTTACTCCTCTAGTCCTTGACTCCTCTAGTCCTTTACTCCTCTAGTCCTTGACTCCTCTAGTCCTTGACTCCTCTAGTCCTTGACTCCTCTAGTCCTTTACTCCTCTAGTCCTTTACTCCTCTAGTCCTTTACTCCTCTAGTCCTTTACTCCACTAGTCCTTTACTCCTCTAGTCCTTTACTCCTCTAGTCCTTTACTCCTCTAGTCCTTTACTCCTCTAGTCCTTTACTCCACTAGTCCTTTACTCCTCCAGTCCTTTACTCCACTAGTCCTTTACTCCTCTAGTCCTTTACTCCTCTAGTCCTTTACTCCACTAGTCCTTTACTCCTCCAGTCCTTGACTCCTCCAGTCCTTGACTCCACTAGTCCTTGACTCCTCTAGTCCTTGACTCCTCTAGTCCTTGACTCCTCTAGTCCTTGACTCCTCTAGTCCTTTACTCCTCTAGTCCTTGACTCCTCTAGTCCTTTACTCCTCTAGTCCTTTACTCCTCTAGTCCTTTACTCCACTAGTCCTTTACTCCACTAGTCCTTTACTCCTCTAGTCCTTTACTCCTCTAGTCCTTGACTCCTCTAGTCCTTGACTCCTCTAGTCCTTGACTCCTCTAGTCCTTGACTCCTCTAGTCCTTTACTCCTCTAGTCCTTTACTCCTCTAGTCCTTGACTCCTCTAGTCCTTGACTCCTCTAGTCCTTGACTCCTCTAGTCCTTTACTCCTCTAGTCCTTGACTCCTCTAGTCCTTTACTCCTCTAGTCCTTTACTCCACTAGTCCTTTACTCCTCTAGTCCTTGACTCCTCTAGTCCTTGACTCCTCTAGTCCTTGACTCCACTAGTCCTTTACTCCTCTAGTCCTTTACTCCTCTAGTCCTTTACTCCTCTAGTCCTTTACTCCACTAGTCCTTTACTCCTCCAGTCCTTTACTCCACTAGTCCTTTACTCCTCTAGTCCTTTACTCCTCTAGTCCTTTACTCCACTAGTCCTTTACTCCTCCAGTCCTTTACTCCTCCAGTCCTTGACTCCTCTAGTCCTTTACTCCTCTAGTCCTTTACTCCTCTAGTCCTTGACTCCTCTAGTCCTTGACTCCTCTAGTCCTTTACTCCTCTAGTCCTTTACTCCTCTAGTCCTTTACTCCTCTAGTCCTTTACTCCTCTAGTCCTTTACTCAGCCACTGAAGACATCTGAGAATAACATTTCATCCCACCCCTTACCTACACCATCCCCACCTTTAGCTACACCCTCCCGACCCTTAGCTACACCCTCCCCACCCCTTACCTACACCCTCCCCGACCCTTACCTACACCCTCCCCGACCCTTACCTACACCCTCCCCGACCCTTACCTACACCCTCCCCGACCCTTACCTACACCCTCCCCACCCTTACCTACACCCTCCCCGACCCTTAGCTACACCCTCCCCACCCCTTACCTACACCCTCCCCGACCCTTACCTACACCCTCCCCGACCCTTACCTACACCCTCCCCGACCCTTACCTACACCCTCCCCACCCTTACCTACACCCTCACCGACCCTTACCTACACCCTCCCCGACCCTTACCTACACCCTCCCCGACCCTTACCTACACCCTCCCCACCTTTACCTACACCCTCCCGACCCTTACCTACACCCTCCCCGACCCTTACCTACACCCTCCCCGACCCTTACCTACACCCTCCTCACCCTTACCTACACCCTCCTCGACCCTTACCTACACCCTCCCCGACCCTTACCTACACCCTCCCCGACCCTTAACTACACCCTCCCCGACCCTTACCTACACCCTCCCCAACCCTTACCTACACCCTCCTCACCCTTACCTACACCCTCCCCGACCCTTACCTACACCCTCCTCACCCTTACCTACACCCTCCCCACCCTTACCTACACCCTCCCCGACCCTTACCTACACCCTCCCCGACCCTTACCTACACCCTCCCCGACCCTTACCTACACCCTCCCCGACCCTTACCTACACCCTCCCCGACCCTTACCTACACCCTCCTCACCCTTACCTACACCCTCCCCGACCCTTACCTACACCCTCCCCGACCCTTACTTACACCCTCCCAAGCAGCTAGTTATTTTTCAACCAGGTCATTATTTATCTTTACAGATTTTATGTATTTTTTTCTTCCAAACATTACAAAACATATACATACAAAAAACAACATACAAATATCACCCTGGCCAGACCCACCTGTTCTCACCCTGGCCAGATCCACCTGTTCTCACCCTGGCCAGATCCACCTGTTCTCACCCTGGCCAGACCCACCTGTTCTCACCCCTGCCCAGACCCACCTGTTCTCACCCTCCCCAGACCCACCTGTTTTCACCCTGCCCAGACCCACCTGTTCTCACCCTGCCCAGACCCACCTGTTCTCACCCTGGCCAGACCCACCTGTTCTCACCCTGCCCAGACACACCTGTTCTCACCCTGCCCAGACCCACCTGTTCTCACCCTGCCCAGACCCACCTGTTTTCACCCTGCCCAGACCCACCTGTTCTCACCCCTGCCCAGACTCACCTGTTCTCACCAGTTGCCCAGACCCACCTGTTCTCACCAGTTGCCCAGACCCACCTGTTCTCACCCCTGCCCAGACCCACCTGTTCTCACCCTGCCCAGACCCACCTGTTCTCACCCCTGCCCAGACTCACCTGTTCTCACCAGTTGCCCAGACCCACCTGTTCTCACCAGTTGCCCAGACCCACCTGTTCTCACCCCTGCCCAGACCCACCTGTTCTCACCCTGCCCAGACCCACCTGTTCTCACGCCGGCCCAGACCCACCTGTTCTCACCCTGGCCAGACCCACCTGTTCTCACCCTGCCCAGACCCACCTGTTCTCACCCTGCCCAGACCCACCTGTTCTCACCCTGCCCAGACCCACCTGTTCTCACCCTGCCCAGACCCACCTGTTCTCACCAGTTGCCCAGACACACCAGTTCTCACCCCTATCTCCAGTGCCTACACTACTCTCCGCCATGTCCTCAAATTGCACCATTTTGTTCCAGTCACCAACACGCTCTTTCAATATTTAGACAATGAAGCGTATGATTTTTCCATTGTCTTAACGGTGGAGGATTGGTTGATTTCCAGTTAAGTATAAGTTTTTCAAGACAATTGACAAGAAGAGTATCGTCCAACCCATCGGGTATCTCGCTGCACCCTTATATGACATGTCTTGAAATATGCAGACAGACGGATTAAAAGTAAATTTACATTGTAGTACTTCTGACAGCCAACTTTCTAACTCTGCCCATCACTTCTTAACTTTATAGCAGAAAGCATGAATTGTTGAGTCATTGTTCGTTTTCTACTTAAGACATGACTCTGCCATTGTGTTGTAGAAGTAGTGGATTTTGTATAATAAATTCTCTAAATTAGTTTATATTGGATTTAAGTGTACATTTTCGTTAATTGTAATTTCGTTAGTTATGTTCAACATTCCTTCCATCTTGAGCCAATATCAGTTATTTTTAGGTCTTGGTTCCAATATTTTTTTCTAAGAGATTGCCATTTGGACAGGCTCCTTTAAGTACACTGGCCCATGCAACGATTTACTTCTCAGCCAGGTCAATAGCTTCCCACGTTTGTCGACGTTTGTCTAAGGTAGTTATACATTATTTCAATACAGAAACTCCATACGAGTGAAACCACTCTCTGCCAGTACAGTATAGCTAGTTTAGCGTTGATTCATATCAGACTGGGTAAATAAACACAGCAGAACCAGAACGGAGCTTGTTACCTCATGTCGTTCGACGTGCCGTTTCTTTTCTGGTTAGTGACCTGATGTAGAAGACGGATGCAAAGCCAAAATGTCTGTGTGCTATTACATTTAAGTTATTTAGCAGACACTCTTATCATGAGCGACTAACAGAAGCAATTAAGGTTAAGTGATTTGCTCAAGTGCACAACAACAGATTTTTCCTCTAGAAGGCTCTGAGATTCGAACCAGCGACTTTTAAATTACTGGTCCAACACTGTTAACCGCTAGGCCACATCCCTGACGCAATTTAAATATATATTTTTTAATTAAGCTTTACACAACATCTTTTAGTGCAGATCTGTCACACCTTTTTGCTTATTTAAATGTACAGGTTTTACACACCAACCAAACTTCTGGGAAAGCGTGATTGTCCCCTTTTGATTAGCTTCTAAACTGAGTACATGTGGAGGGCTGGGAAGGATGGAGTGGGATTTGAGGGAAGAAAAATGTCATCCATTTTTCTCCATTATGCTGGTATGTACTGAAGGCCCTATGGGCAGACTGGAACATCACAAATGGCACCCTATTCCTTATTGGGGCCTGGTCAAAAGTAGTGCACTTCATAGGGAATAGGGTATGGTTTGTATGCGACTGGACCATTCGTGAGGCAGGCTGAAATATATATTTTTGTTAATCTTTATTTAACTAGGCAAGTCAGTTACGAACAAATTCTTATTTACAATGACGGCCAAACCCGGGCGACGCTGGGCCAATTGTGCGCCGCCCTATGGGACTCCCAATCACGGCCGGTTGTGATACAGCCTGGAATCGAACCAGAGTCTGTAGCGACACCTCTTGCACTGAGATGCAGTGCCTTAGACTCCTGCGCCAGACGGATAACGGATGCCAGGGTCTTTAGTGACACCTCTAGCACTGCGTAGACCGCTGTGATACTTCTTTGAACGGCGTAGAATCAACACTTCAGTGGAAAAGGAATAGAGATGCAGAACTCTGTTAAACAAACGTCCCTGGACCAAAGACGGTGAGAAGAGCAAAGATGTGGAAAAGATGTCATTCTTGGGGAACCAGCGTACAGTAGTACGTCCGTCCCTACTTCATGAGCTTGATTATAGGGACAAACTGATTTGTTGCAGAATGTAATAAATTAAGACTGAGGTAGTGTCTTAAATGGTACCCTGTTTCCCCATAGGGCTCTGATCAAAAGGTTATACACTATGTAGAGAAAAGGGTACCATTTGGAACACCGCCGGATAAAGATGCCCCAGAGGGCTCTACAGAAGGAGGAAGTAGGATGTTACCAGAATGAACAGTACCGTGCATCAATAAAGACTTTATAGTTGTCATTTGAAACAGACAGAAACCAGATAGATCCAATACAGACATAAGACAGTGTTAACCAATCAAAACGCAATACTTTCTAAACACGGGCGCCATGTCGGATCTACATTGACATGATCACGAGCGTCGGAGGCGGTTTCCAGAGCGGCATTCTTTAATCACAGTAGGCAACAAACAAACTACGTTTTGATGTCTAAATGAAACAGATGCATATAAAAAGTATCGTTCTAGTCTAAGATAATAGGGCTGTTAGAACATCAAGATCATCCAGACATTTTGTCTGATGTTATGACAATGACTTCTTTAAAATGTTTGAAGAGTGAAAATAAACGTAAACAATTTGATGAACTTCTATTTGTGCACAAAGAAATGTGTGTGTGTGTGTGCGCGCATTACAAAAACACCAGTGGATCATGAGTCCCGTGTCCATGGTAACAAGTGATAAGGCGCTGCTTGCACCTATCAGGTCCTTTCAGACAGGTGCACATAGAAAAGGGGGCCAAGATCATCCAGACATTTTGTCTGATGTTATGACAATGACTTCTTTAAAATGTTTGAAGAGTGGAAATAAACTAAAACAATTTGACTAACTGCCAGATCTTTTGTTGTTCTTTTATTTTACTTTATTTGTACTTTCTTTGTGTTCCTACAATAAAAACAAAGTAGAAAAAAAGAAAAGGGGACCAAGGAAACGTGGTAGAGGCCAGCAAGGAACCAGCCCCTGGTGTTGCACCACCTCCTCTCAGCTGAGTTTGGGTCCTTTTGACTGATGGCCATCAAAGCATTTGTGCTGGCCGCGACCTGGCGTGCGGTGGCCGCGACCCGGAGTGCGGTGACCGCGACCCGGAGTGCGCTGGCCTCGACCCGGAGTGCGCTGGCCTCGACCCGGAGTGCGCTGGCCTCGACCCGGCGTGTGCTGGGGGGCACGGCCCGGCGTGTCCTGGGGGGCACGGCCCGGCGTGTCCTGGGGGTCAGGACCCGGCGTGTCCTGGGGGTCAGGACCCGGCGTGTCCTGGGGGTCAGGACCCGGCGTGTTCTTTGACTTCCCTTCCTCAAGTTTCCACAATGCGTTCCTGAGGAAGCGAGACATAGCTGCTTTGTTCAGACGGGCTGCTTTCCTCCTGTCAGTGATCTCCTTCACACGGTTCATATATGTCCTGATCCTCTCCTAGTCAGGTGACAAGAAAATACAGGATTTAGAAATTAAAATATTATATATGTCACCCATCTACGGTAGGCACCGAGTGTACAAAATATTAGGAGCACCTTCCTAATATTGAGTTACACCCCTTTTGCCCTCAATTTGTCGGGGCATGGACTCCACAAGGTGTCGAAAGCGTTCCACAGGGATGCTGGCCCATGTTGACTCCTGTGCTTCCCACTGTTATATCAAGTTGGCTGGATGTCCTTTGTGTGGTGGATCATTCTTGATACACACGGGAAACTGTTGAGCGTGAAAAACCAGCAGCGTTGCAGTTCTTGACACAAACCGGTGCACCTGGCACCTACTACCATACTACTACCACACCCTGTTCAAAGGCACTTAAATCTTTTGTCTTGCCCATTCACCCTCTGAATGGCACACATACAGAATCCATGTCTCAATTGTCTCAAGGCTTAAAAATCCTTCTTTAACCCGTCTCCTCCCCTTCAGCTACAGTGATTGAAGTGGATTCAACAAGTGACATCAATAAGGGATTATAGCTTCCCACTGGATTCACCTGACCGCGGTTACATGCAAACAATATGATTATTGTGGATAGTCAGCTTAATATAATAGCTTGTTTAAAATGTTTACATGCTATGCAAGAAGAACGATTTCCTAAACAATCATGTTTACATGGACATCTGAAATCAGACTACTGATGGGACTTTTGATAAATGCCGAAAATGTGTTTTAATCTGCGTATGCTTCCTTCCATTATAACCATACACAGTGTACAAAACATTAGGAACACCTGCTGTTTCCATGACAGATGAGCAGAGTAAGGTGTTTACATGGCTAATGTTATGCCATACTCGGCCTTCAGCCATAATTTAATATTGAATTATTAGTGTGCATGTAAACATGCTCTGTCGTGGAAAGAGCAGGTGTTCCTAATGTTTTGTACACTGTGTATGTGGGGTTTTGAATGCAGGTTATGCAAGTTGACAATTGACTGAACAAAATAGGGTGGGATGAGTAGAATTCTCTTCAGGGTAAAAATGTAATATCTTACCAACTCTTGTTTGATTGCATGTTCTTTTGGGTTTATTCCTTGTGTGACCAAGTACACTGTAAACAACAAGAATGACACTGTAATTTAACATGGGGAGTGTTGTGGTGACAGTCATTTCAACATCTTTACACCCCAAAAAATGTGCAGACTGGATATAATTTGACAATATTAACTTGGATTTGCATGCAGGAAAATGAAGCACACTTACTCCAGAAAAGAGAGTTGAGGGTATATGCAGACATCAGGTCCAGCTTGGCTTGTTCCAGAGGATCCAGCTATCAAGAAAACAAGAGACACATTGAGAGGGTTTGTTTTAGCTCGCCCAGTTCGATAGGTAGGCAGAGTTAAAAGTGATTTGTAATCGTTTTGTAACCAGGCTGCACCCCGGGCATGAGCTGGGAGCCCCGCTCAAGCCACTGGTGAAATTGGCTCAAAACTGATGTAGCCTATTGTCAAGCAGTAATGAGTTAGTATTCCCTGTTTTTACATGAATAAGTGTTTGATAGAAAACACACATGATTTATCTGCCTTCTGAAGGAAAACTATACTGAACAAAAATAAACACAACATGCAACAATTAACAATTTTACTGAGTTACAGTTCATATAAGGAAATCAGTCAGTCGAAATGAATTCCTTAGGCCATAATCTATGGATTTCACATAACTGGGCAGGGGTGGAACCATGGCATAGGCCCACCCACTTGGGAGCCAGGCCCAGTCAATCAGAGTTTTTCCACATAAAAAGGCTTTAATTACAGACAAATATATTTTATAGAAAATACATGTTGTAGCCTGTTTCTGAAGTATGCATTATGCTGCCTTGTTGACAATATGACCCGGAGCTGTAGATTTGATCAGGGCGCTATGTGCACCCCAGTTCAGTAGTGTAATTAAACCTCTTAAGTGGTGAGGGTTTAACAGCAGAGGCCTAAATATTGCTGTTCTGTTCGTTTGAATATGTGACCGACTCAGAGTGACATTCCCAATAATCAGGGGTGTATTCATTACGCCGATACTGTTGCAAAACTTTTTGCGTCAGAAACCATTTACTACAAACGGAAATAGTTTTGCATCAAAAACTAGTTTCTATTGGACAAATTCAGCTAGGTCTCTCCTCGTTTCGTTTGCTCCGTTTGGTTCGTAATCGGCTGAATACACCGCAGGACTTCAGAACACTCAATACCAAGTCCTTCTATCCTGTCAGTTCTGAAAACATACTTTTTGCACCAGCTCATTTCTTGGCATGGATAGGATGGTCTGCACCATGTTGTTGACAGCACCGACTGATGACTCAAACCCTGTGAGCTGCTCCTCAATCTCAGTAGGGTAGTCTTCCACAGGGATGTCCTCTGCCATGTTGTCTGGGGAGATTGAGAAAGACAATTAACATTAGCTAGATAGATAGATAGACATAGTACATTTTATTCACTTAGCAGAAGCTCTTAACCAGAGGGACTTAAAGTAGTGAGTGTACTGTAGACACTAGACAAGGTCGCTAGCTAGCTACTAATGATACCATGAGTCGTTCCACCTCAAAAAGAACAGGGAGGCTTGACACCCACATTCGCGGATTGTTCTGAAATCATTTTGGTTGTTAGAAACAGAAGATGAGCATTCCTGCAACATTATTTTGTTGAAATATAATTTGATTGCATCCAAATTGATAGGATTCATGTAATACTCAATATACAGTACTTTATTTATGTTTTCAATAAACATTTGAGACGGAACATACTTTAAACCTTAACAACAATCTAAACCAACCCGTCTGTTTTGCACGCGTCGGTTTTGTTGCTAAACAACCAACCCATCTATACCACCTGCTTTGATGTAGCGAAGATGAATAGGAAGAGGCGAAGCAATATCATAGATAATGTGGCTAAAATAGCCATGCTTATTGCTGGCTAGCTAACGTTAGCTTATTTCTGGCTAGCTGGCTTATTGCTGGCTAGCTAGCCTTTAAGCAAGCTACAGCTCAGCAAAAACACTTTATTCCCGTCAATGACAAATCCTCTCTCAACACTCCGTTAACTACTCATTGTTGAATAGTTTGTCTATTATTTTATCTGGTTACTGTAATAATGAGAAGCTAGCTACCTGTTTCTCCACACGTTGTAGTCCAACCGGAAATACATAGGCGGCAACATTCTCTTCTTCTATGTTTTGTGTTTCGCCTATCGACAATACACACCGATGCTCAATAACGCCCTCTACTGTGTTGGATTGCAGAAAACAAAATGTACATTCAATCGCTCAAGTGCATATTATGAGGGGCTATCCGGGCTATTTTAAAATTAAAGTTAGTAGAATGTGATTCATTTAGTTGGCATTGGCATAATAAACAGGACCGTTAACATAATTTGAGCACTAGCAAGCGCTGCACAGAGAGCAAAATTATGGTTTCCAACATAGACAGTGAGCGTCGGAGGAAACGCTGTAAAATATTCTACACTGTGGACATAAACCATAATTTGTTCTTCATGCTCTTGCAAATCAATGCATTTTTATTTTTCAGCTGTGTGGTGATAATTTAGTTTGATGGAATTTGAACTAAGGTTTGAATGGGGTTGAGATAGAGGTGGTAGCCGATTTTGACACCTCCAAGAAATATTGCATGGTCAACTACAACCTACATTTTCTGCAAACATCTATGATTACCTATTCAAATGAGAGGAGGATAGCCATAACCTTAAAACATTAAAGTACTATTCTAATGACTTATTCTATGACATGTAATGTGCTGGGGTTTTTTGTACCAAATTTAGGCACAATTTCATTCTACTGTAACTCAGTGAATGTAATGCCCAAGGTTCCTGATAAAAACATGAATGTTTCAGTGAATGGAGAAAGTGATTCCCAACGTTCCCCATTGAATGTTGGAGAAACTGTCGTCAGTATCAAGGTTTTATCAGCAGATGGCAGCAATTCTCAGGTAAGATGATTACACAGACTGCTACAGTATCTGCAAAATGTGTATGGAAACCTTTGGTAAATCTTTGTACTTTTGATAATGATATCAACTATTCAATGAGGCCTAATGGATTAAAGAGTGTCTCTTTTCAAACCTCTTCCAGGTGTAATATGTGCTGGTCACATGAGCAGAATCCCATGGCTGTGGCTTTTAGGGATCTGAAAGAGCAGATCTAGTATGAATGTTCTGTCACTCTGACCGCCCTCTACAGAGTTACTATAACACAGGGGTATTCTAATCTTACCCTGGAGGTTCCCCAACCCTGTCCCCAGCCCACCATCCAGTGACAGAACAGCCGAGGCCCATTGCAATTTAGAATTTTCTTCAGATATATGGCATCCATTATCCATCATTTAACATTTGCTAGCACAGACTGGAATATGTTCCGGGATTCATCCAATGGCATTGAGGAGTATACCACCTCAGTCATCAATAAGTGCATCGATGACGTCGTCCCCACAGTGACGTACGTACATATCCCAACCAGAAGCCATGGATTGCAGGCAACATCCGCATCAAGATAAAGGCTAGAGCTGCCGCTTTCAAAGAGTGGGACACTAATCCGGACACCTATAAGAAATTCCGCTACGCCCTCAGACGAACCATCAAACAGGCAAAGCGTCAATACAGGATTAAGATTGAATCCTACTACACCGGCTCTAACGCTCGTCGGATGTGGCAGGGCTTGAAAACTATTACGGACTACAAAGAGAAACCCTGCCGCGAGCTGCCCAGTGACACGAGCCTACCAGACGAGCTAAATGCCTTTTATGCTCGCTTCGAGGCAAGCAACACTGAAGCATGCATGGGAAAACCAGCTGTTCCGGATGACTGTGTGATAACGCTCTTGGTAGCCAATTTTTATTTTTATTTTTTATTTCACCTTTATTTAACCAGGTAGGCCAGTTAAGAACAAGTTCTCATTTACAACTGCGACCTGGCCAATATAAAGCAAAGCAGTGTGACAAAAACAACAACACAGAGTTACACATGGGATAAACAAACGTACAGTCAATAACACAATAGAAAAATCTATATACAGTGTGTGCAAATGTAGAAAGGCAATAAATAGGCCATAGTGGCGAAATAATAACAATTTACACTGGAGTGATAGATGTGCAGATGATGATGTGCAAGTACAGATACTCGGGTGTAAAAGAGCAAAAAAATAACAATGTGGGGATGAGGTAGTTTGGTGGGTTATTTACAGATGGGCTGTGTACAGGTGCAGTGATCGGTAAGCTGCTCTGACAGCTGATGCTTATAGTTAGTGAGGGAGATGTAAGTCTCCAGCTTCAGTGACTTTTGCTATTAGTTCCAGTCATTGGCAGCAGAGAACTGGAAGGAAAGGCGGCCGAAGTAGGTGTTGGCTTTGGGGATGACCAGAGAAATATACCTGCTGGAGTGCGTGCTATGGGTGGGTGTTGCTATGGTGACCAGTGAGCTGAGATAAGGCGGGGCTTTACCTAGCAAAGACTTATAGATGACCTGGAGCCAGTGGGTTTGGAGACGGATATGTAGCAACGGCCAGCCAACGAGAGCATACAGGTCGCAGTAGTGGGTAGTATGTGAGCAAGACCTTTAAACAGGTCAACATTCACAAAGCGGGGCCAAACGGATTACCAGGACGTGTACTCAAAGCATGCACTGACCAACTGGCAAGTGTCTACACTGACATTTTCAACCTCTCTATGACCAAGTCTGTAATACCTACATGTTTCAAGCAGACCACCATAGTCCCAGTGCCCAAGGAAGTGAAGGTAACCAACCTAAATGATTACCGCCCCATAGCACTCACGTCGGTAGCCATGATGGGCTTTGAAAGGC